>NW_024081615.1:0-23491 GCF_003009895.1 Hyaena hyaena | reverse complement strand
AGGATGATGTTAGCTGAAGGCTTCTCATAGATGGCTTTGATGATGTTTAAGTAGGTTCCTTCTATCCCAACTTTCTCGAGAGTCTTTATTAAGAAGGGATGCTGTATTTTGTCAAATGCTTTTTCTGCATCTATTGACAGGATCATATGGTCTTTATCTTTTCTTTTATTGATTGAGGGAGGTATTTTTATCTCCATTTGGGAGATGCAGAAACTAAGGCACATAGAAGACAAGTGCCTTGACAAATATAACATGATTAGTTAACCAAGAACTCAGATGAGGCCTTTCTGACTCCCAAGAGCTTGGAAAAACCTTGGTAGTTTCAAGAGAAATGTCACTGGCCTTGATCACTTTCAAATTCTAATTAGCCTGATTTAAAACTGTTTGATTATTAATATAAATTTGTTCACAATGATTTAAATCCAAAAATGGATTGTTGAAATTATACAGCTGATTTCCTCAGTCAGCATTAGGTTGGGCTAGAGGCTGTATCAGGGTGTATCATCTGTTTCAAAACAAATTTATCTTTTTTAGAGAGAAAGCAAGTGACATGTTTAAGTAAAAAGATTCATTGATTCATTTGGAACCTTGAGAACATTGTATAAGAAACCACTTTGAGTCATTTGAATTATATTAATTAAGAAAATTATTTACAAAAAAATGAGAAAAGAGATACATTAATAATTGTAGGTATCTAATATTATAAACCTAAGGTAATGTTTTTGATTTTTATATTTGACGTATGTGGAATGGATGTGTGTAATTTTTTCCCTATGAAATCATCTCCTAATATTTTAGCAAATTTGGGCAAGGAAAGAGTCTCCTGATCTTGAATATTTTCTAGTATTGGGTAGCCCTATGGAACTCCTTTGTTATGCAAAATATTTATTTGCTTCCATAAAAGATGGATAAACTGTTTCTAAAACCATATGTCCTAGAAGTGGGGAAAAATAAACCTTGAAATTTATATTTGAATCATCCAAAGTATTCGTAATCTAACCAAGACAAATATGAAGCAAGTGCATTTGTCAGAGGGTCTTCTACAGTATGAATCTTGCTGGAGGTTCGATTGGGAAGCAAGCAGCAGAGTGAAGCTTCCAGAACTGTTCCTCGCAGGAAATACTCACAGTGACAACATCCCAAGCAAGCATCAGAGCCTTGATGTTTACAAACAAATTCAACTCAAGATGCCAAGTTGACCCTAAAAACAATTTTCCTCTAGTCCCACACTTCATTAGGGGAAGTGAGGTGAGAATATGTATCTTAGGAATAAACAGAAATGGTTCTGCTCCTTTTTTTTTCCTGAGGCATATTTTCAATGGAAGAAAAAGAGGAAAAATGAATTTGGATACTTTCTGTAGGAACTCTGCTTTATGAGTTTTATACAAATGATACAATTTGATTTAAAAGCTCTGTTGTGATCTTCAGTTTCATTTTCCAGAGGGACTAACAGAATTTCTGTGTCTCCTGGGTCTAAGGCAAGTTTGTGTGAAGTTTTCTCATTCAGCGTCAGAAGGAAGCCAGCACAATCAGCAAACCACATATTAGCATTCTTTTGCATGGGCTAGGGGTGTGTGTGTGTGTGTGTGTGTGTGTGTGTGTGTGTGTGTGTGAGCTCACACACACACATACACTTGCTGAATTGCTTAGATTTATAATCTTATGTAATCACAGAGGAACGGCTTTATTTATGTCATAAAGAAGAAAAAAACACTTCTAGTTATTTAAAGTTCAAACTTAAGTGGGCACTTCTGCCTTCTAAGAGACGTGACAAATTCCTATCAATGGGGATAGTAATCTCCCTACTCCTCTCTTCTCTTGAGTAATCAAACATTTAGAATAGCATGACACAAATGCAAGTGTCTTGTGTGCGATATTTTTGTTTTATTTGCCTTTTCAGTCACGTACAAGGACTGAGTTCTGCATGTTGATCAACCAAGTGCAAAGATATAAACACCCCTGGGAGATGAGGTGCAAGTGAGAGTCACAAAGGAGCAGGAATTAGGGGCCAGTGGTGACAAGGAACTTAAGTCCTTGCAATGTACAGAAATCTTATCGGAAGATTTGATAAAGAAGGCAGCATATGTAGGTGGGTGTATTCAGATCTGTGCTATTTATGCATATTAAGAGTCTGACTCCAGTTTTCAATACTTGCGTACTGACAGCTTCTAAGAGTCTCCGCCCCTCCCCCCCCCCCCCCACCTCCCCCCCCCCCCTGCTTTGCCCCACATCTGGGCGAGCCGATAAAAAAGGCTGGTCCTCCCCCCTTCAGCTCATGGAGGAAGTTCAAGCCACACACAGGAGTCTCACTGCAGCCCCAGCCCTAAAGAGCACAAAACCCCTCAATCCTGAACTAGTCTCCTTTCCCTGCTCTCTCAAATCATTTTTGGACCTGCTTAGGAGGCAAACTTCTCTCTCCAAAAGCCTCATTATATAACAGACTTTTTCCTAGTCTCTTGGTGTGTGTGGCCTCAGCAGTCTCAACATTTTAAAAACATATTTATTTATTTATTTATTTTAAGATTGAGAGAGAGAGCGTGCTTGTTAGCATGCAAGTGGGGAGGGGCAGAGAGAGAGAATCCTAAGCAGCCTCTGAGCTGTCAGTGCAGAACCTGATGTGGAGCTTGATCTCATGAACCATGACATCGTGACCTGAGCTGAAATCGAGAGTCAGACTCTCTATCCCCTGAGCCACCCAGGCAGCCCATCAGTCTCAACATTTAAACCAAATGTTGGGTACAGGTTAATCTCTTTCTGTGGAGTAACGGAACAAACATGCATGTACATTTAATACACATATATTTAGATTTTAGATTGAGATTGAATTTATATGGAGGATGTTTTCTTGTAACCTTACTATCAGAAAGAAATCTCAAAACGCACGGAAGGAAAGAATAAAACTGAGCAATACAAATATTTGTCCAACATCCATGTTTAAAACATACGCTGAGTGAATAGTAATTAATCAAGCAGCTAAAAAGTAATTTTAGAAATTAAGGAGCTTCTGAAAAGAGAAAGAATCACTATTAAAATACCACCTAGCACACAAATTTTTCTTCCAAAATTTCTTCCAAATGGTAGTGAGATTTTAAAACCCTACCCACAGTTATAGAGGATAAAGTGAAATCTTAGATGACTGTGGCAGGCATAGATGTAGATTAACATAAGTTCTTACATTTGCATGGCTCTGGTCAGAATCAAATAAAGAAGAGAAATAGATGAGAAAAAACCAAATGTGAACCATACACAGAAAAGTGAATTTGGCACCATTATGTAGAAATTGCAAGATTACCCCTGTCAACTCTGTGCATAGTAGATAGATTTTTATGTGCAAGATATTATGATGGCATTTAATCACATCGCGATCAAGAGAAGACTCACATGTGTTTTGAAAGGTGATAAGTGAGGAAATTCAGGGAATTCAAACATTTAATATATGGCAGTGAAGAAAGGAATATTCCAACCATATTTATGTTATCGACATCAATGCGGTTTCTTTAGAAAATATGAAATTTTCAAAGCCTATCCAAAATGGCTTTTCTAGGGTTGCCTGCGTGGCTCAGTTGGCTGGCCGTTGATTCGGCTCAGGTCATGATCTCACAGTCCATGAGTTTGAGTTCCGCATTGGGCTCTGTGCTGACAGCTCAGAGCCTGGAGTCTGCTTTGGATTATGTGATTCCCTCTCTCTCTGCCCCTCTCCCGCTCAAGCTCTGTCTCTCTCTGTCTCAAAAATAAAATAAATGTTTAAAATTTTTGAAATAATAAGTGGGAATCTCTGTTACTCAGATTTATATATATGTATATATATAAACAAAATGGCTTTTCTGGATCATTCTACTTCTAGAGAAATCTCTGAGGTTGAAGTCCTTGGATAGACTATCCAGTTTAAATCTTGGGCTCTCTGAGAAATAAGTTTTCCTTCTAAAATATAGTAAAACCCAGCCAACTCTCTTAGGAGTTATTAACATTTCATTGCTATATAAATGTTCAGCAGCAGCAGAGGAACTGGATTCAGGGAATAGTTCTGACAGATTACAGTGTGAGGTCTCATTAAAGGTTGTGAAGGGTTATGTCCTCCAAATGACTTATTCATCACAGTAAGAATGGAAATACCACACAGCCTGAATAAGAAGTAGGAGTGCCATTTTAATTAGGTGAGCATTGGGTTGTTAAAGCCCACACAGACAATAATTATAATATAGGAGGTACTGCAAAGTAGTTGAAAATAATGAAATCTTTGTGTCATTCACAGTCAGCTTTAAATATCTAGCTAACCTATATATTCTCTGCAGACCAAATATTCTTTCCACCATCTTTGGTGAGTGGTGGAAATTAGGTAAAGTCTCCCCAGGTCCTAAGTGTGGCATATTTTGGAAATTATACTTTCTTGAAGGTAATAAAGCCAATGACTCTAGTTATTCCGAGAGAAAGTTTGTGATTGTGTGAGAAAGGCCAAATAGCTTACAATCCACCTGCAGAAAGCAAATATGGTATGAGCAGACAGGACAGAAGAATAGAAGTATATTTTACCAGAATCTCCTTAAACTAAATCATGAACCAGGAATAATTAGATTATAAAGGCCTCTACGAAACAAATTGCTTCCAAAGAAGTATTGATACCTTAAAGTGGTGCTTATGTCAGTGTTGGATTAAAAAGTAGTGATCCACTATCCATACCTACTTTGAAGATAAAACCTAGTGGTAATGAGCAGAAACAAATATCAATACTGTGGCTAATTGTTTTAAGAGACAAGAGCCAGAGCACAGAAGAGTACTTTTCAGGGAGGTAATTAGGCTTGTGGAAGTCGGAATTAAATCTTGTTAACAGTATGAGGTTCTTTATTCTTTCCCTCAATCAATTATTTAAACCTATTTCAGGAATTTACACAATGAACAGTCAAGGTACAGAGATTTTGGAGGACATGAAATTGTCCAGCAATGTGCTGTTTACACTGGAAAGTTTCCAAAGTGTAAGTACTTATTAGAAGTTCTAAAATGGATTAATTTCTTCCAATTAATGTCTAGGCAAGAAGTAAGTAGTTTAGTAAGTCTCAGGAAAAATAGAGTCTGAGAAAATCATTTGGAGCCATTTGAAAACTGCACACCCAAATCAAGTCTTGCAAACTAGGCACAAAAATCTATCTATTTAGCAGCTATCATGTGACAAGCATCCTGTCAGATCCGTTACATATATAATCTCTTTTAATACAAGGAAGGCTTTGTAAATGCTGGTTTTAAAGATGAGAACACTGTGACTCTGAGAATTTAAATTACCTCCTAAGGTCACTCAATGGGTTAATGGAAGACTGAGGGTTAGTTAATGGAAGGCCCAGGTCTTCCCCCACCATAGTCTTCCTTGTCAATTCACACAGAAAATGATGAAAATATCTGTACAACTCCAGGTCTTTGGTCATATTGAGAGGTGAACTATATACTATTCCTTGCATACTTTCTGGTCACAGGACTAAAGCGGAAGCTCAGAAATGCCACAGTATAAATTGGGTCATTCTCTGACAGCGTCGTGTGGCAGGATGTCTTCATAAACACATCCTGTATTTGGGGACTTGTGGTGGTTAAAGTATGTGGGGTATGGGTTTAGTTTTGACTTCAACAGTAACCCAGCTGTATGACCATTGGTAATTTGCCATCTTTAAACATCTCTCCAGTCACTGCTAAACTGACAGCAAGTAATAGTACCCACCTCACAGGACTGATGAAAATATTTAAATGAGATAGTAAGTGCCGAGAGTCTGTTCTATTTTATATGCTCAGTTCATGTTCAGCAACTAGATGCATAAAAAACTGAAAAACTGGTTTCCATGAGCAAAAAGAAGGATTGCTGAAAATAAGATTACAAGGGCTTTAAAAAGTTGTTCCCTTGATTATTAAAAATGATTACAAACATTTCTTTGTTGCTTAGCATCAGAGAGATCTGTAAGAAGCTCATTCCTAAGAACGAAGGGCATAAAAACAATCTCCAAAAGATAATACAATAAAAACATGAAAATATTTAAACCTAGTTAGTAATCAAAGAAGTGCACAGTAGTACCAACATGTCATTATTATTTAGTAAGTCAATCACCATCAAAAAGATACCACTGGGGGCACCTAGGTGGTTCAGTCAGTCAAGCGTCCACTCTTCGTTTCTGTTCTCGCAGGTGATGATCTCGCAGTTTGTGAGTTCTAGCTCTGCCTTGGGCTGCAGGTTGACTGGGCATAACCTACTTAGGATTCTATCTCTCTCCCTCTCTATGTCCTTCCCCTGCTCATGCTCTGTCTCTCTCTCTCTCTCTCAAAATGAATAGACTTAAAAAAATGAAAGGAAGGATACCACTAAATGATTTAAAAAGTACAGTAAAGAAAGTAATTTTAGGGGTGACTGGGTGGCTCAATCAGTTAAGCCTCCAACTTCAGCTCAAGTCATGATCTAGCACTCCGTGAGTTTGAGCCCGGTGTCGGGCTCAGAGCCTGGACCCTGCTTCAGATTCTGTCTCCCTCTCTCTCTGCCCGTCACCCTCTTGGATTCTGTCTCTCTCTCTCTCAAACATAAATAGACATTAAAAATATAAAGAAAAAAGAAAGTAATTTTATACATTGCTGATAAAAGGCAACATTTTGGGACAGTAATTAAACAATAATTTTCAAAAAAAAATAGTTTTAATTTTAAAACATCAGTTCTACTTCTGAAGATTCCCACTAAGAAAATTATTTTTAAAAAACCCATAAAACAAAAAACAGAAGATCAACATGAATACAGTTTTTAAAATAGTATTTTTTTTTTGTTATTTATTTTGAGAGAGAGAGAGAGAAAGCATGCACACATGCACATGTGGGGAAGGGGCAGAGAGAGAGGGAGGGAAAGAATCCCAAGCAGGTTCTGTGCTCTTAGCATGGAGCCCAACCCTGGGCTCCATCTCACAAACTGAGAGACCATGACCTGAGGCAAAATCAAGAGTTGAACACTTACCCAACTGAGACACTCAGGTGCCCCTATAATAATATTATTTAATTGAGTAGAAACTTGGAAGGTCCTAACTACCTACCAAAAACTTGTTTGCAATAATCACGGTGCCATCTCTTCTCAGCATATTAAGTACCAGTGAAAATTAAGGTTATGAAGACAATCTGGCAATATAGTAAGGCGTAGGAAAAGGGAAAGGGTGGTATAAGTTGTATAGACTCATTAATGCGAAATGAGAAACAGATGTCCAGAAAAAATGATTTCAAGAAAAGTCAAAGTGTTCATAGTTGTGTTAGGATGACGGAATTTGGGATCACGATACTCTTTTTAAAACTTATAATTTCAATGTTAGTTACATAATATTAGAAAAAAGAATTGTATGAAACCAGTGTGGGTGGTGCAGTAGAATGGTGACTATTCTCATTATTACATAATAGTAGCAACTCTTATGACTAATTCAATTATCAGAGTTCAAACCCTGATTTATTAAATACTGCTTTTCATATTAATAAAACCAAAAAACAAGAACTGTTTTTCATATTAATAAAACCAAAAAACAAGAACCAAATAATAAAACTCATCAAACTAATAAAACTCAACTCATTTCTGCTCTTTATTTTTAGAATTATTTTTGATCAAAAAAGTACTTTCTCAGAATGAGTCAGATATGTGATCTGGGACTAATTATATGCAAGGTGTCATTGTATTAGTCTTTCAATAGGTTAAAATTTATCCCAAATGATCAATATCTTTCATTTTATATGTCTAAGGACATTGGTTATTTGTTTTCTCAAGGTCTAAACATAAAGTCTTGCTTTTGGAAAGGTCCTTTAGAAAGGTCAGTAACAATGGAAAACTGCTATTTTCTTGCAAAAATAATGTTTAAGTCCATTTGACATACCCCTGAGAGAATTAATTTTTCTTAAAACTGTTATTATTAAATACTTATAGCCTTTTGTTTTCAACTCAGTTCCTTTATAACTCACTATAGGATTTTGAATTAAACAGTGAAGGGTAGGGGTGGAAGAAGGTAGAAATATGCTATTTTTCCATAGACAAAAATTTACAGCAGAGAGCTAGAGAGGGCTTCACTTCATAGACAGAATACATAAGCGGAGGAAGTTCTGAACCTATGGTAACAGATAATCGAATCCAGGGCAATTTCATGTCTACTGTGGGTTATATGCAGTGCCAAACACAGTGGACAGAAGCAAAGATGAGTAAGATACAGATTCTTTCAACAAGCATATATTCTAATAAAGGGGTGAATACATATAAACAACTAAAACATACAGAAATGACTATATTCTGTCTCTTTCCATTATGCTGGGCTGAAATTCTGTAAAACATCTTTTATGCTAAGCAGCTTTAGAACACTTAGTGCATAGACTTTATGTATTGTTTTATTTATGTTCGTTCCTAAGTATATAAGTAATGCTTGTGCTTGTCACAGAAAATTTGGAAAAAGGGGCAGGTGAACAAGACCAGCACCCCCAGTGCTGGTCAGCATGAAGGAAACCCAGTAGAGTTTATTTTTCTCACTGATTACAGCCAAATACTTTGGACCAAATGTCGAAAACAACTACCTGAGAAGTTTGAAAATTAACAACAGCAAATAAATGGAAGGAGAAAGGTCAAACTGGAAAAGTGACCATAGGAGGGTGCGTTTCCTGATTATTTCCCCCTCTTTTACCTTTGAGCCATGATCAAAGGCAGCTCCACTGTGAAATTCTTCAGTTGCTACAGGGAGCAAATTTCAGAGAGAAACTCCAGTCAGAGGAACAGGAAAAGGGGCCCTTGTTTGCTCCAAGGGCAGCCCCAATTGTGCATAACTGCTCCACGCAAGTAGCTAAAACTCCAAAAGCAAAGCAAAACAAACAAAAAAAGTAAAACCAAACGAGGCAATGTTCAAGCCAGAGGAATAGGAAAAGGGAACCTTGGGAGTCAGAGAATATGTGGCAAGTTGCAGAGAGGAGAGAAGGGAAGGTTGGGGGGGGCAGGGGGGGATGGGGTTCCAAGTTTGCCTATCGGCTGATGCAAGTCCTGGCTCAGCCGGAGCTGTGCTTCTGTGGGACAGACTAAAAGCAACGTGGCAAAGGCTTTGAAAGCTCAGCTGACATTGGAATTCTATCCATGGAAGATAAGACAGAATTTCAAGATTCAACTTAACTAGGTAAACAGCCTTCTGAAACCACCACCACAAATCAATATGCTCTAGTGGACTGTTACAGGATTCCGTGTCTCGTGTCTCATCATGTAATATTCAAAATGTCCAGGATACAATCCCCAAATATTCAACATGCAAAGAGCCAGGACTCCATGAGAAACTCTCAAGGGAAAATAATCAACAGAGCAACAGATGGAACTCTATGAGATGAACCAGGCATTGGACTTCAAAGCGATTATAACCAACCTTCTTCCTTCCTTCTTCCCCTCTACCTTCTCTAACTTCTTTCTTTTCTTCTGCTCAATTTTGTTCTACATTTCTTATCATCCTAAGGTGGATCCTTAGATTTTTGGTTTTAGATCTTTTTCTTTTGTAATAGAAACATAGATTGTTTTCTCTGTTTCAGTTGAATTCCACAGATTTGATTTGCTGTTTTTGAGTCAGGGATGGTGGGAACAAGCCCCAAGTTGAAAACATTATGCAACGGGGCACTTTCTGTTGGGTGTTATCATTACACTGCTTCTCTTACAAAGCAGAACCAGAAAGTGGCCCCATGTTCAAACAGGACTTAAAACAGAGGACCCGTGGGCCAAAAAGTGCCAATGAGCGGCCTGAATTATCTGCCAGTATTGACCAATCAAGATGAGACCCTTCCAACCAAAAAAGATGAAGTACTCCCCCCATTCCCTCATTAACAGATTAGACCACAGTGAGAACAGGAGCTGGAGCTTTCTCTACATAAACGGAGCTCCCTTTTGGGGGTTCGAGTAACTACTCTCTTAGTGCTGCGTCTGCCTTCAGCTGGGGCTGTAGCCCAGATAAAAAACTTTGCCTGTGCCTTTGGCCTTCGTTGCATGGTGTGGGACCCAAGAACCCAACTCCAGTAACGTTTTCAGTATCATTTGGTTCAAATTAGTTTCTAACTTCTTTTGTGATTTCTTTTTTGAGCCATAGGTTGTATAGAAGTGACTTGTTTAATTTACGTATCTTTGGGGCTTTTCTGGATATACTGTATTTATTTGTAACTTCATTCTTACAGTCAGAGAAAAGCTCCTTTAGCCTGTAGCTTCCTCCAGCATTTTTAAAATTTTTTCTTTTGTAGACAAGATCGGCTGGAGATGAATTTCCTCCTGGTTATTTTATCTGAAAATATCTGTCTTTCCCTTTTTTTTTTAAGGACATTTTTTCTGGAAAAAGATTCTTTAGCACTTTGAATATGTTTCTGGACTCCTTTTATTATGGTAAAAAGCCAGCTACTAATTGTATCATTGTTCATGTATATGTTTGTGTTATTTTCCTCCGGGTGCTTTCAAGATTTTTTTTCTTTATTTTTTTCAGCAGTTTGGCTCCGTGTGGTTTTCTTTATATTTGTCCTTTATGTTTATGTGTAGTGTTTGTGCTGATTTGTGGATCTAAAAGTTAAGATTGTCTACCAGTCTGTGAAGTGCTTAGATATAATTTCTTAAAATATCTTTCTATACCTGTCTCTCTCCGCTCTCTTCCTGGAACTTTAATTACTTGTGTGTTAGGCTGCTTGGTATTATCCCAGAAGGGTATTTTGCTATTATTTTTCTATTCACTTATGTTTATTTTCTCAGTACTTCCTCTCTCTGCCCCCACCCCCTTGGGACTGGGCAATGTCTTTTGATCTTCTTATATGTTTCACCAGTTATTTCTTCTACCACTTTCTTCTTTTTTTTTTTTTTTTTAAATTTCTGAGAGACAGAGAGAGAGACAGCGTGAGCAGGGGAGGGTTAGAGAGAGAGGGAGACAGAATCTGAAGCAGGCTCTAGGCTCTGAGCTAGCTGTCAGCACAGAGCCAGATGCAGGGCTTGAACCCATGAGCCTCAAGATCATGACCTGAGCCAAAGTCGGTCACTTAACTGACTGAGCCACTCAGGCGCCCCTCTTCTACCACTTTCAATCTGATGTTGATTCATGATTCACTGATGTTGATTCACTGATTCATGTAGTGAATGTTTTTTAATGTTTATTTGTTTATTTATTTTGAGAAAGAGAGAGCAGGGGAAGGGCAGAGAGAGAGTGATAGAGAGAATCCTGAGCAGGCTCTGCTGTCAGCACAGAGCCCCAATGGGGAGCTCAATCCCACAAACTGTGAGGTCATGACCTGAGCTGAAAGCAAGAGGCAGAGGCTCAACTGACTGAGTCACCTAGGCTCCCCAGTCCCATCTAGTGAGTTTTTCATTTTGATGTTTATAGTGTAGAATTTCTATTTTATGTATTTTCCACTTCTCTGTTAAGATATGGCCATTCACTCCTTTAGACCATTTTTTTCCTTTAATTCTTTTAAAATATTTTTTTTCTGAATTTTTGGACACAAAATAGCTGCTCTGAAGTAGTTGCCTGAGAGAGCCATCATCTGGCCAACTGGAAATAAGGTCCCACTTGACTTGTGTTATTTGTATTTTTCAGATTATAGATTATACTCTCCTCTTTCTTTGTGTTTATAATAATATTTGGTAAAAAGTGGACATTGTAGAGAATAAATTGTAGCAACTCTGGAGTCTGTTGTGTTCCTCTGGGAATTTGTTGTTGTTAGAGCAGTCAGTTAATTTTCTTGGATTCCAACTGTAACTTCACTCTTTCAATTGGAAATGATGCAGCTGATGACCCTGCTTATTCCTCACAGCAAACAGCTGCTGCTTTTTTTTTTTTTTTTTAAGCCTAATTCCCTGTAGGTGTTCACTGGGATGCAATGGAGAAGCTGCCGACTGAGGCAAAACATATTTCACATTTTCAGATTCACTTATCATGGCTACTCTGCTTCTTAAGACTCCTGATGTTTTGCAAGCATCAGGCTCTTTTCTTTGATGTTTCAAATCAGTAAGGCTGATTGGCAGGTGAATTGGGGAATGCAGTTGATTAAAAAGCCGCAAACTCACAGATCTCACCTGATAAATCTGTCTTTCAACACTCTATTTTCTGTTTGGCCTTTCCCTGCTTTGTTTGCCAGATACCCAGGGCTCTGCCTTGCACACTTATAGTTGAGTGAGCAGTCAGGGACCTCTGCAGAATTTAATGTGCAAATATTGGGTCTTGGCACTTCTGCAGTTCTCTCACAGATCTGCCTTTTACATTCTTAGCTGTGACTAATGCCGAGCACTCTTCTCTGCATTCTTGACTGGTTAGGCTGAATGTTTTCTCTATAGATGGTCTTTGGAGCATATTCAGGCATTTCTTAACCTGTAATGACAACTGAGAAGACAATTCCCTTGTCTTTTGTTTGCACTTACGTAGCTCCATAGTGCTTTTAAACAGTCATGGTTTTGGGAGCACCTGGTTGGCTCAGTTGGTTAAGCATCTGACTTTGACTCAGGTCATGATCTCCTGGTCTCTGGGTTCAAGACCTGGCATCAGGCTCTGTGCTGACAGCTCAGAGCCTGGAGCCTGCTTTAGATTCTGTGTCTCCCTTTCTCTCTGCCCCAACCCCCATCATGCTCTGTCTCTCTCTTTCAAGAATAAATAGACGTTAAAAACTAAAAACAACAACAACAAAACATAGTTGTGGTTTTATTTTAATGTCAATTTAATTTTTAGGAAGGGAGAACAAGTATGCACTAGTGGAGGAGGGACACAGAGAGAGAGGGAGACAGAGAATCCGAAGCAGGCACCAGGCTCTGAGCTGTCAGCACAGAGCCTGACCTGGGGCTCAAACTCATGAACCATGACATCATGACCTGAGCTGAAGCCGGACAGTGAACCCACTGAGCCACTCAGGCAACGCATATACCTTTTTTAAAAAATTTCTGGGGGCACCTGGGTGGCTCAGTTGGTTAAGCGTCCGACTTCGGCCCAGGTCATGATCTCACAGTTCGTGGGTTCGAGCCCCGCATCAGGCTCTGTGCTCACAGCTAGCTCAGAGTCTGGAGCCTGTTTCGGATTCTGTATCTCCCTCTCTCTCTGACTCTCCCCTGCTCATGCTGTCTGTCTCTCTCAGAAATAAATAAAACATAAAAAAATTTAAAAAAATGTTTCTGAGCTTTATAGTTTTTATCCGTGGGAAGATTCATATGACACCCTTGGCCACCATATCAGAAATCTGTCTACACCCATCCCAGTTCATTGATCTGCACTTCCTTCCTGGGCAGGTTTCCATAGCCACCCTTGCATTTCTCTACCATAATGGTATTGAAGCTGGAAGTCCAATCATTCTTAAGAAATTCTACCATCAAATAAGCCTTGAGAAGACCATCTTGCTAGAAGTCAGTAGGTACAGGTTCTAGTTTCACTTAACTGTGGCAGGTGGCTTGACTCTGCAGTGCCTCATTGCTTTTTCTTTGGACACTTAAGGAATTGAATGGGCTGCGCAGTACTTCTGCCAGTAAAGTTCCATTTCCCCCCATGGTCAAAAGGTAAACAAGATTTCTACTAATCTATAGGCATAGTGATTGTGTCAACTATTTTCCTTCTGTTTACATTTTCCCAGAAAATAAGCCACTCATCAACTGTAATGTTTTCTAGAGTTAAATGAAACATTTTATCTATTATCTCTGTAGCTTCCTAAGTCCTGTTTCAATTGCAATACCAAAATAGTCCATAGGCATGACTCTCATGGCAAATTTTGCAACATTTTCTAATTTCTCAACCAGAGTGTTCTTCGATTTCTTCCTCTCATATGGTGTCACATTTCTCCCTTTCTTAGTGTATTTGCTGTCACTCAAGTCTAACTTCCCATTCCTCGCCAGGATTTTTATATGCAGTTGCATTGTTCTCTTGCCCCGGAGTATTTTCACTTTCTGGAATACAAAAGAGGCATGCTAAGATGTATTTTCTCTCTTCTGAATGACAAAGTCAACAAAATAAGAAACATGTCAACAAAATGTCAGATGTTAACAAGAGACCGCAAATAACAAGGTGAACAAAATACAGGAAGAGTTCTGCCACGAAAGGTCACCTACAAATACTAGTTTTTGTTGCCTTTATTTATCTTTTATTTTTATTTATCTCATTAAGTTGGCTGTGCTTACTACATTCACTATATTTTCATTCAGTTACTTATTTATCAAATATTTGTAAAATTACTACCATATGCCATAGAGCAGGTAGCAAAACAGCCTCGCCTCCATTGCTCATTGTTGCCACCAAAAGCCATACCATGATGAAAAGCTGTACTTAGAGTTGACAGTGATCATCAGATTCAGAGTCTCGGCAAGCTACAGCACAGAGAGCAGAACTAGGTAATTTAAGTGTCAACATCTTTTGAAGGTAACAGTATGGGAGACAAATCCGGAAAGGAAAGATCAGAGAATGTCAAATAATTTGTTTTTCTATTTTTCCCACTGAATCAACCAAATCATTCCTAATGAAATTGTTATAAGCCTACTATAGTATGAAAGAAATACTTCTCACTGTGACATTTCAAACAAGAGGTAAGTCTGAGATCACCTTGCACCCTTACACTAAGAAGCCAATTGCTTTAATGTTGTGTTATCAGGAAGTCAACACCATAATGCATTTTATTTTCATTTATGAAATACATCGCCAGAATATATTAACCCAATTAATATAAAATTGATATGCGGAATCTCTTAAAACTTGTTCACCTGAGTTGATTTGTTATAGACATTGAAATTATTATATATGAAGTTTACACATATGCAATTATATTGTGTGTGAATCTGTGATCAACTTATTAAAGAATCGAGAATATTTATTTGGAAATGCCACTCTGTCTCATAAAGCAAACGATGTCTTTCAAAGTAGCTTGTTGGAAAAAATTTTACAAGTTGGTTTCCTGTTAGCACTTGTTCTAGAACACTTTGATTTTTGGAGATGCCATATTTTTGAAGCTTGATTTAAAAAACAAAATAAATACTAAGTCTCATATATAAAATTGTGTAGAAATTACTAAATCCTCAGATATTATAAATAGGTATTGTACTTTTATTTAATATGAAATATGAGAATGTTGGAGTTTATTTAGGTATATAAGTTTGTTTATTTATTTTGAGAGCGAGAGAAGAACTGGGGAAGGGCAGAAGGAGAGGGAGGCAGAAGATCCGAAGCAGGCTCTGTGCTATCAGTACACAGCCTGACATGGGCTCAAACTCACGAGCCATGAGATCATGACCTGAGCCATGAGGCAGGGCACTGAGGTGCCCCAATAATGTTAGAATATTTTTAAAGGCTGATTTACTTACTTGATAGCTATGAGTATCAGGAGGGAAGCTAAGCAGATTCCAAGACTATCTTTCAAAGTTCCTTACTGTCCAATCCTTTTTTTTTTTTGCTCATGGGGATAAAAAGGAAACATAAGAATTTCAAAATAGCAAAGTGGAAAATGAGGAAAAGAGATGTATTTTTTAGTAAGAAAGTGTAGCCATTTTTTATAACATATAATTGATATGTAGTCTACATTTGTATGGTATATATATTTCAGCCAAGTCACGTTTATATTTTCATTTTTAATCTTTACTTTTACCAATAACAAGTAGTGAGCTAAAGTTTGTTGATACCCATTATGTTGACATTAAATAGATATGATGACTATATTGTTAGAGCTTGAGGCTGTTGCATTCCCTCTGTAAGTATAAATATCTCAGTAAGATGCTTGCATGAAATTGTTTATTTCAAAAATATATGCTCTACTTTCAATACTTACATTCAGACCTCTTCTGAACAAGGATAAAAATTCTTTCTGTTAAAGGTGTGCATTTGCCCCCTCTGCCCCTTAAGATTTTGCTGAGGGGCGCCTGGGTGGCTCAGTCGGTTAAGCGTCCGACTTCGGCACAGATCATGATCTCACAGTTCGTGGGTTCGAGCCCCGCGTCGGGCTCTGTGCTGACAGCTAGCTCAGAGCCTGGAATCTGCTTCAGGTTCTGTATCTCCCTCTCTCTGACCCTCCCCTCCTCACGCTGCCTCTCTCTCTCTCTCTGAGAAATAAATTAAAAAAGACATTTAAAAATTTTAAAAATATATATATGGATTTCCCTTTAAAAAAAAGATTTTGCTGAAAGAAAGGAAGAAAGATGTGTGAATAAAAATAAACTCACAATAGAAAAAAGAATTGTGAAAGTGCCTGGGTGGCTCAGTCAGTTGTACGTCCAACTATTTAATTTCAGCTCAGATCATGATCCTGGAGCCCCAGGATTTAGCCCTGCCTGGAGCTCCTGGGGCTCTACACTGAGCACAGAGTGTGCTTGGGATGCTCTTTCTCTGTCTCTCTCTCTCCCACTCACACACCCCATCCACCCCCACTTGTGTGCACACTCTATCTCGCTAAAAGAAAAAGAAGAGAAAAAAGAATTGTGAAGATCAGGGTGGGGAGAAGTCATCGTTTATGAGAAACTTCATTTAATTTTGGACATCAGAAAGAGGGTGGGAAATCACAAAGAGGAGAAGCTAACTGGACAAATGGAATTCTGAGGTGCACAGTGAGGTTTACCCCCGTGAAAAACTGAAGACCTACAGTAAAGAAATTGAGCAAAATCTCAGAGGAAAGCTAAACTCCCAGCAGGTGTCGCTGTGTCATTTGGCCAGGCTTGAGTCAGGAAGATCAATGACATAAGTCAGCTTGCTGGACCCCACCCCCACCCAGGGCTGCCTTATGTGACTGGTCAGCATTTCCTCTCCAGGATGGTCCATGTCACAGACGGTTTTATTTACACAAACCCACTCTGCTTACTACCTTATTTTAAGAAAACAGCTCTTTGACAAATTTCTTCCATGTTACTCAATTTAAAAACAACTTCCCACTGTAGAGGTCAGTTTGAGTAATATATATCTTTCTAGGAAATTAATTACTGTATCCATATTTTAAAATTTGTTTTCATGGAGTTTGATTGAGTGGTACATTTGGATTATTTTAATTGTTTTCAATATCTGTGACTGTTTCCCCATACTTATTTTTCATATTCTTATTTGTTCTTTTTCTTCTTTCCTTTGGATTAGGTAAAAGTGATAATTTTTTCAATTAAACAGCTATTTAACTTAGTTATTACTTCAAGTGCTTTTTCATTTTCTTACTTCATTAATTTCTGTCTTTATTAAATTCTCTTTTTTCCTTATATTGAATTTGTCATTTTTCCAGTTTCTTGAATTTCTACAAGTTTATTTTTATTCTTTCATCTTGGCCTATATATGTATTTAAAACTATGAAATGTCCTCTGAGTGCAGCTTTAGATAATATACCATAGTAATAAGTGACATTTTCTCAATGAAAGGTTTCATTAAAAGTTTGATATTCTAGGGGCACCTGGGTGGCTCAGTCGGTTAAGCGTCCGACTTTCACTTAGGTCATGATCTCACGGTTCGTGGGTTTGGGCCCCGTGTCGGGCTCTGTGCTGACTGCCAGCTCAGAGCCTGGAGCCTATTTCAGAGTCTGTATCTCCCTCTCTCTCTGACCCTCCCCTGCTCACGCTGTCTCTCTCTCTCTCTCTCTCCTAGAAATAAAAAAAAAGTTTGATATTCTAAGAACTTGAGAGATGAAAAAAAGATTCATTTTTTTATCCACTTGATATTTCATAGTTAAAGGAGGTAAGTCAAAACCTTTCTGCTATGTTTGGTTTTTGTGTTTATTTTCCTTTATAAATTTTGATGCTAAATCCTGCATTGATCAATGGAAAATAAAATGAGTAACATATAAAATACTTTTCTATTATTAAAATAATTATTGCTAATCTTAGTAATTTGCACCCAACAGTTACAGTATTATATCATTACCAAGTGCAAGGTTTTGTTCCAAGCTCAATGTATATATTAATTCAGTCATTTTCATTTTACAGATGAGAAGTGAGAAAATGGAGTCTTAAGTTATATAAACTATGGTGAGCAAATTAGAAAATGTAGAATCTAATCTAGTTCCCTGAATCCAGACCTAAAACTTGTACCTCACAATTAGGCATGGAGATAGAGCGTAGAAACCAGAGTCAGTCTACTTAATATTCTAGACCAGCCTCTGCTACAGTAATACCTGGTACAAGTTGATCATGTTCTATGGTGCTCAACTGGGGTTGTACTAAATGTGTTCAAAATCTACTAAGTTAGCATAAATGTTATGTAATCCTTGATTTGCTATTCCAGTAGTGAAGAGGAATTTATGCACTCCACATGTTGTGGTGGTCAGTGCATTATCTGTAACATGGCCAGCTTGACTAAGGGTACATTCCAGAGTCATAAACTAGAGCAAAAGTAAGTGGTCTTATTACATTGATCTTATTAAAACTCTACTATAACCAACTGCATTAGGTAGTAGTGACCTAAGATCCCATTCAGGTCTAGAACCAATGCTGGAATCTCAGAAGTCCTAGGAGTTAGCTAATGGCAGAATTGTCTAAAAGTTGTATAAAATATGACAACATCAATGGACACAAGCTTTGAGTTTAATTAATACGAAGTATGCTACATTTGACTGACCCACTATTGGGCCAACTTTGGTTTGTGCTAGGTACAATTTGGAACATAAAACCCATTTTAGTTTACTCAAGCAAAAAGAAAGTAAAATATAGCCCCTTCCCTTAAAGAAAGCAAAGATGAAATAAGAATGTCGAAATGAAATTAGTAGCTCATAATGTACAGCCCTCCCCCTGCCTTCTGTGCAACTTCAGTTTTCTGGGTCAGCGGTGGTCCAGAAGATGGTCCTCCTTCAGGTGCATTGTCAGAATGTTACTGGTGGCCTCATGCTACTATGATAATGCCTGTGTCATTGGCCTCACTCCATTTTATCACATAGGCAATTTATCATCCCACATCATTACAAGAAGGGTGAGTACAGTCCAATATAATATTTTGAGAGAGACCGCATTGACATAACTTTAATTATAATGTATTGTTATAATTATTTTGTTAGTTCTTAATCTCTTACTGTGCCTTACTTATAAATTAAACTTTATCATAGTTATGCACAGAAAAACATAGTATGCAGGGTTCAGTACTATCCATGGTTTCAGGCATCACCTGAAGGTCTTAGAATATATCCTCCTTGGATAAGTGAGGACTATTGTATTGATGAAACAGACAAATAAATAACTAGAGCTAATAAAGGACAGTAATTAGGGGTCCTCAGTGTCTAGTTGGCTAGAAACCAAGAGTTGCCTCTTTGGGATGACGGTGGAGGAATCTGCTCCAAGGACCATCATTTATGTTGCTCAAGGTTCACGATTAGGGCATATGGAATCCAGTCATTCAAGGTTGGCTAATGGATCTACTTCCTGCACAGGAGAGAGGACACCTTGTTCTCTAGTTTCAGCAGAAGAATTTCCAGTGATGGAGAGGTGGCTCTACAAAAGCTGAGATACTGTTATAGAAGAGGAAGATGTGCTGAGCAAAAGATTATGACAGATAACCAGTAACTACTGTACTCACTGCATTTTTTCTTTGCTGTGTGCTAGGGAGTTAAGTCTGCTGGACTCAGTATAATATCATGCATCAGAGCATTATCCCATTCAATTTGGCTGTTTCTGAAAAGTCAAAACAGTGGCAAGATTGAAGTTTATTTCCTTCTCACATAGTTGTCCAGGGCCATTCCACCATGAGCTGGCTGCCCTCTTTAGAATCACATTTAAGAAGACTTCTGTAGCATCATCCATCAAATCTGATCTTCAGGCAGGAGGGAGGGAGAGCACAAAATAACAAATCTCTCCGCTGAGTCAGCTCTTGAAAAACAGTCAGAATAGATAGCCCCTTCTCCCCAGAAATTCCCCATCACTTTAAATTACAACACATTTTCCAGAATTTTGTCACCAAACCATAAAGGCAGCTCACTAGAAATGCGGTCCATTCCATGTGTGCATTGTAGTCCCACATATAATTGGAGTTCTAAACCAAAGAAAGAGAGAATGAATACTGTACAGTATATTTAGAAATTAAACTACTTCCTTAATTTTCATAGTACAGGATCAATTCAGGACACCTATAACAAACTGAAAGTTTTAAACAACTCGTTTTTAGCAATCAATGGAGTCATTATGTCTACGATTTTAAAGTTCTCTCTTTCCTTCTTGCCAATCATTTGTACTTTTTTTTCTTAATTGGCTGCTATTTTCAATCAAGTACAATTGCCCTAAAGTAAAGTTAGAGTCACATTCCACTGATTAGAGTTGTCTTCTAATGATTAATGAGTCCGTCTGAAATTCACACTGTGCTTATTTAGAACACGATAGCATCATTCAGTAATGAACTTTCAAGAGATTATTTATTTCCCGTTGCCATATTTCTAATCAAGTACTCATATGCATAATGAATACTTCAAAAAATCTGCTGCCTTTGCCTTGTTTACAAGAAGAGTCACCTTAATGGCAAACCATGAGCATGTGGAGATGGATTGTCTAGTGAAATCTGAACATGAATTAACATATTTTTGGATTCATAAAATAGTAAAAACAAAAACAATGGTCTTTAAAATTCTAATAAAATCACATGAACTCAGATGTGTAAGAGGACCTGAAATTCGTTTGGCCAACCCCTAATCCAAGTCCATGAATATAATCACCAGCAGGTGATTCTCTAGCACCTCATGGATCCCTTCTGGACATTGGAAATACCACCTTTGTGTCAATCCCCTCCAGATGGCAGTAGTTGTTAGAACATTTTTTTATTGAGCAAAACTGCAAAATTACTTTCTCCATCATCATCACTAACTTTTCTCTTTTTCTACAGTGCTAGTTGCTTACATGCTGGGGATTTTGATAAAATAGGCTACCATCAATGCTAATAGCCAAATTAGAACAAAGTTTAATTTCAGGATCACAAAAGCTGTGAAAAGATCAGCAGTGAACCACATAAGTGAGGGAAAGATCCTTGCAGCTATCTAACTCTCTGCCCCTAGTTCAAGGCAGAGCAAGCCAAGTGGAAAAGGCCACTGGGGCAGGACATGAGTTTGGTGGGTATATTCTAGGAATAATAAGACTAGTGTAGGCAGAGCAAAGGGAATGAGAGGAATTTGGCAGGTGGTTAAGACAGGTAGTAAGTGGGACTGTGAGGGAATTACGAAATATTTGGAATATTTTGAGCAAAGGAGTGACATGATCTTTCTCAGTTGTAAAAGACTCACTCTGATAAGTGGGAAATAGATTACAAGGCAAGAGGTGAGGTGCAGAGACCACTTAGGAAGCTGCTGCCATAGTCAAGTGGAGATAGTGGCTTATGCCAAGGGAGTAACTAAGTTAGTGCTCTGATTCTACATGTGTTATGTAGGAAGAGCTTACATGATGTACTAATGGATTGGGTGCATAACAGGGAGTGAAGTATAACGAATGAGATGACTTTAAGTTGAGCACCTAGAAAAATGGACCACTTGCTGCAGTGAGGTATCTTGGAAGAGGAGCACACTTATTCAGGGAAAGTCAAATGGTTGATTTGTATTTTAACATGCCCATTTAGGCATCCAAGTAAGGATATTGAGGAATATGAAGAATATGGATATATATGCATTGAAATTTAGCTGAACAGCATTAGTCCATGGCTTTTAAAGTTATTTGATTTGTAGAGTATACCTGTGTGGATTCCTCCTTAATGCTTTGAGAGAGTTGGGCGTGGTGATGACCTATATTCCTTTCAGGTTTCATTTTCAGTATGAATGATATCGTGGTCATAATGCCAATGGTATACTGGAAGATTTTTTTTTTTGAAAATTGTAGCATGTACTGTAGTGTACCCACCACCTTCAGGAATGAGGTAGTCATTTCTGCACTGCTTGGGAGCATTGGGCAGTTAGAGCTCACAGTTGCATCATACTTGGGGAACTGCTCTTCCTTTGAAGGAGGCTGCCTTGCACCTCCTCTCCCCTGTGTGCAGCGCACATCCAGTGGGCTGGTCAATGGAGAAACGATAATAAGGCCTGGATCCTTTGTCTCAATTTGAGAAAATTTGCACACATGTGTCACTGTTCAACTGCTCCCTTTGCTCTCTTCTCTGTCCTTACTCCTCTCCTTATTCCTGAGAGCATTCCCTAATAAACCTGACACCCAAATATCCATCTCAGAACCTCTTTTTCAGGCCGCCCAACTTAAGCCACAAATGTCTCACAAAAGGGAATACTCATAAATAAATAAAGTTTTAATTTTTTTTTAAGAAAAGTAATAGGCCTACTATGATACAATGGAATTTGGTATTATTTACATAATTTATCATAACTATCCAACAATACTAGTTAAAGAAGAGCATTCAATGAATTAATTCAATTAATTATAATTTTTTCAGCCACTATTCATCCAGGTAGAATCAAATTCTAATGGCAAATACGGATTTCATTTGCCTTGCCTTCCATTTTAAAGTTAAATTTTAGACTAAACCATAGCCCATGTTTATAAGACATTTTAACAGCAATTATACTTAACAAAACCAGAAAAAAATGGAATCAAATAAGATTCAAATTGCAAAAATACCTCAGAACAACATGGCATGTTCATTATTTTTGTAATTCAAAAACTTTACAAAAGACCAGATCAAACTCTCAAAGCTTTTGTGCAGATTCTCATCTGTCAATCAAATGCTCTCTTTCTGAACATGTTGCTTTTCATCCTTTCAAAAAGTTGATATTTCTGTGGTTAAGATCATCCCCTCACTTAAGAATCTCTCCCCCTACCTTCCTGTGTTTTTCAGTATTATTTTTTTAAAAACACTACCAAATGGTCTTTTGATAGATTCAGTTTGTTTATTTGACTGCTTATAAACCAATAAATGTTAAGAATCAGAAAGGAATGTTTCTTTTTAAATTTTAAAGCAGAAAATCCAGTTTAATACTTCTGTTTGTTGAGTAAATTTTGTTAGCTTTTTAAAATATTTTTTATTTTTTTATTTAAAGATATTTGTAACGTTTTATTTATTTTTGAGAGAAAGATAGAGACAGCATGAACAGGGGAGGGTCAGAGAGAGAGGGAGACACAGAATCCGATGACAAGCTCCAGGCTCTGAGCTAGTGGTCAGCACAGAGCCTGACGCGGGGCTTGAACCCATGAACCGTGAAATCATGACCTGAGCTGAAGTCAGACGCTTCACTGACTAAGCCACCCAGGTGCCCCAAATTTTGTTAGCTTTTATTATGTATTTATTGATTAAAACATTCATTTGAAATACAGGAGGAAAGCATGATGAAAAATGAGAGATATACTAGAAAACTCATTACTTAATTGCTTTTCAAGAATCATCTCTATGAATACAGAAACATCTGTTTAACAGCTGCCTTGAAATTGCTGACCCATATCTCTTTTGTTCCTTTAGAATTTCAGCCTTAAAGTTCTTTTCGCTGATAAAGTAAAGTTATATCTTTTTTTTTTTTTTTACAAATAGTTTATTGTCAAATTAGTTTCCACATAACACCCAGTGCTCATCCCCATAAGTGCCCTCCTCCATGCCCATCCCTCCTCCCCCCCACATCCATCAGTCCTCAGTTTTTGTCAGCATTC
>NW_024081614.1:553834-696991 GCF_003009895.1 Hyaena hyaena | reverse complement strand
GTGCGCACTCACGTTAGAAGGCTCTCTCAGTGGATTCTGCGTCTTTTTTCTCCCAATCTCTCAGGTTTTGTAAGGTTTCCAATGGCTTCAGATCTTTTCTGTGTGATGTATGGGTGTGAGTGCAAGTACGGAGCTCCTTACTTCTTCGCCATCTTGCCCTCTCTATCCAACGCTTTTTCTGCATCTATTGAAATGATCATATAGTTTTTATCTTTCTTTCTATTAAGGTGGTATATCTCACTTATTGATTTGCATATGCAAACATCCTTGCTTCTCATGGATAAATCACACTTGATTTTGGTATGTTCTTTTTTATAATGTACTGTTGCATTCAGTTTGCTAGTATTTTGTTGAAGATTTTTACATCTATCCATATTCATCAAGGATATTGGTCTGGAGTTTTCTTGTAGTGTCCTTATCTGGTTTTAATATTAGGGTAATAATGGCTTTATAAAATGAGTTTGAAAGTGTTTCTTTCTCTTCAATTTTTGGGAAAAGTTTGAAAAAGATTGGTATTAATTCTTCTTTAAATGTTTGGTAGAATTCCTCTGTGAAGCCATCTGGTCCTAGAGCTGCTTTTGACTCGAGGTTTTTGATTACTAACTCAATCTCCTCTTTGTTATTGGTCTGTTCAGATTTTCTCATTTTTAATGATTCAGTCTTGGTAGGTTGAATGAGTCTACAAATTTATACATTTCTTTAGGCTTTTCCAATTTGTTGTGTAATTGTTCACAGTGCTGTCTTATGGTCTGTATTTCTGTGATTTCAGTTATAACATTTCTCTCCTCTTTCCATTTACAATTTTATTTAATCGAGTCCTCTCTCTTTTTTTCTTGGTAAGTCTAGCTAAAAGTTGATTTTGTGTCTTTTCAAAAAGCTCTTAATTTTATTGGTCTGCACCATTCTTGAAGACTGATTCTGGCCAAGGTAGAGAGTTAAAAGAAATAGAGCTTCAATTTAGTAGTGGCCCAGGACATTCATTTATTCAATCTGCCTCCATTTGTTGAGCACTTATTACATGTCAAACACACTGCAGTAAACTGTGTACAGGTGAAAAGGCAGGTGCTTCTGTCAAGGAGCTCACAGTCTGACATGTGAGAAAGAACACAGAATGGGCCATTTAGTGGAGTAGCAATTGCTTGATAGTGATGGCTGGGAGAGAATGTACTGCTACTCAGATTCTGATTATTCAAACTGAGCCAGATTACCTTATTTCTCTGGTCCTCTGGCTGATGAACAGCCCTATCCCTGTTGGAAGTGACGCCTATACTGGGCATTTTCCCTTTGACCCTCTGTGTCCATCTTCTTCTATGCTAGGTTCTATAGGCAATTGCAACATCATCCATTGCCCTAGGCTTACAGTGGCATTTACAAGCAATAGCTCAGAAGATAGGAAGAGCTGAGTTGAGGAGTGTTGGTGGCTTCTCCAAAGAATGTAGCTACCTCCACATGGCCCCCTCTCTCAGGAATCCTGTGAACACTTCGGGCCTTCCCCCACCAGGCCCAGGGGGGATGAAGTCTCCTTGTTGTAGCTGGCCCTATTGTGCTTCATCATTTCATGTTCATTTCTTTTAAGCTTATTCATGTTTTTGCAAATAATCATAATATTAAACTTTCCTTAATTATCCCCCTTTAATGTGCCATCTTTCCCTGATAAGGTGCTTGTGCCCTTGCTTTACCTTTTAGCTTGTTGCTGAAAGACATGGGTCGTTGGGGTCATTTCTAAGGAACATGATAAGTTGATATTCAAGTATCAAAGTTTGCAAATGACCTGCTTCTTTATGTAAGTTAGAACTGATTCAAATATATGCCTATGATAACATCACTCTCCCTGTCATTATTCTATGCTTTCTTATGCAAAAGCGGAGGTGGAATCACAGCAATCAGCTGGGATTTTCTCCTCAGTGGGACACACATCAGGCACCATCTTGTGTCCCCTCAAAGTTCTCCCCAGAGTGGATTCCCCAGCCCTGATCCTCTTTCTGGAGGACGTCCTGTTCACCCTGGATCAATGAGCTTCTTACTCAATACATTTCATGGATTGAAATCTGAATGTCTGAACACCTGTGTTTGGATGTAGCCTCTGCCACACCCAGAGCCTCCAAGCATACCTTTGCCTTTGTTACATTAGCATTGTTACTTCACAGACACATCTGCTTTCCTGTTTTGCCTTTTCAGAAGACAGTGAGGTCTCCAGCCATACCACCCTGAACACGCCCAATCTCGTCAGAAGACTGTGAGGGATACCAAGAAAGCTGAAAGAAACCCTGTAACTGAACACACCGTGGGGAATTCCTTTGCAAATACTACTGGGTTGGGGTGGGTTTCTATCATTGGCTTTGCCTGGACACATCAGATTCACATCAAAGGAATTCAGTAAAAGAAACACCTGGTGCTATGAAGTTGTGTCTGAAACTACCATGGCTTGTTTCAGTTGATTGGCAGGTAAGGAATGATGAATTCTGATCTCAAATAAAAAGAAAGCATGTGAGCAGAAGAGGAATGGGAAGGAGAGCAAACAGCTCAGCCATGTAGGCAGATAAACTGTCCCAAGAAGCCCGACTGTGGCCGTCTGGGAGAATGTTCCTCTGCGAATTCCTCTCTCACCACAGATCACAATAAAGTCAGAGACGCTCACGGTCTGGAGGCGGAGACATTGTTCTTTATTCCATGTAAGTCATAAAAACGGAAAGCCTTTTTCTCTTTTGCTAAGAGATCAGCTTACCAAACGGGTTTGGGGAAGAGGGTGGGTAAATGTGGTCAGTTTGATTAGAAGGTCTAGGAGCCAATTCTTTCTTCACAGTCCATTTCTTTTTGTGAGAAATATGTTTCTACAAAAGAACACTGTCCTGATTTATTTAATAGAAAGTGGAGTTATTCTTAAAAGTTTATAATTGCACAGTCAGATCCATAATCACTGATTAACAAGAGATTTATGAAGATACATGGTAAGTAAATAACTCCTTTAAGTTTTTAAAACATTACATATGACTGTATTTTTAAAGGTCTCTTTTAGCATACCTCTTCCCCAACTTATATTGGACCACCCAGGATAAAGGGACTTAAACTGAATGAAGGATCCATAAAAGACATGAAGGGAATAGGAAACACACCAAATACTTAAACACCTAACACAGGAGAGACTACTTTATACATTCTGGAAGATTATATCTTAAAGATATAGTCTTCAAACAGCTAAAAAGAAACAAAAACAGTAATGCTGTTTCTGTAAATACCATCTTGCACAAGCCACTACATGTCAGATTGATGAATCTCCTCCTGTTGATGCCAGGATGGGCCTTGGTCTAGCACTCCCACTCACCATTCCTCTGAGGCCTCTCCTGAAACCCTGGCACTCTAAAGGAAACAGTTTGGAAACCTCTAGAAGGATCGGTTCAGCTGTTCTCCGTATACATTCTAGACAGTCCAAGCATACATGGATTTGAAATGTGGGGGCGCCTGGGTGGCTTAGTCGGTTAAGCGTCCGACTTTCTCTTAGGTCATGATCTCGTGGTTCGTGGGAGTGGGAATGTCAGATAAAATAAAGGACTTTTAAAATATTGCACAGAAGCACCCAAACAGAATTCCAGTGGCTCCTGACTGTTGATGAAAGAAAATACAAAAGCAACTCTTTTAAGGCCACCCAGAGCTGAGCATGCTGCCTAAACCAGGACCCCTGAAGTCATGATCTGGCCTCAAGCTTTTTCCACTGCTGGCCCACCTCCACCAAATAGCATACTAGCATCCTGCACAGTTGGGTTCCCACCCACCTGCTGCATCTGAAATGGAACGAGTCTGAATTGAGATGTGCCATAAGAGTAAAAATGGATTTTGAAGATACAGTATAAAGAATATAAATATCTCAATTAATAATATTTATTGGGCTGCCTTGGTGGCTCAGTTGGTTAAGTGTCCAACTTCTGGTTTTGGCTATAATCTCAGGGTTCATGAATTTAGCCCTGAGTCAGACTCTGGGTTAATAGCACAGAGCCTATTTGAGAGTCTCTCTCTCTCTCTCTCTCTCTCCTCCTCCCTCTCTCTCTGTCCCTCTCCCGCTCATACATGGGCACTCTCTCACAAAATAAATAAACTTTAAAAATATTTTTTATTTTAATTGCATCATAGTTTTGACATGTTGGTTAAACAAAACATATTATTAAAATTAATGTTACCTGTTCTTTTCTCTTTTTTAAAAATGTGGCTGTTACAGTATCACTTATCATCAGGGAAATACAAATCAAAACCACACAGTCAGAGTGGCTAAAATGAACAAGTCAGGAGACTTGTATTGCTCAGATGCTCGCGAGGATGTGGAGAAATGGGCACCCTCCTACGCTGTTGGTAGGAATGTAAACTGGTGCAGCCCCTCTGGAAAACAGTGTGGGGGTTCCTCAAAAAATTAACAATAGAACTCCCCTATGACCCAGCAATAGCACTGCTAGGAATTTACCCAAGGGATACAGAATTGCTGATGCATAGGGGCACATGTACCCCAATGTTCATAACAGCACTTTCAACAATAGCCAAATCATGGAATGAGCCTAAATGTCCATCAATTGATGAATGGATCAAGAAGATGTGGTTTATGTATCCAATGGAATACTACATTGCAATGAGAAATAATGAAATCTGGCCATTTGTAGCAATGTGGATTGAACGCGAGAGTGTTATGCTGAGCGAAATAAGTCAGGCAGAGGAGGACAGATGCTATATGTTTTCACTCATAAGTGGAACAGGAGAAACTTAACAGAGGACTATGGGGGAGAGAAAGGGGAAAAATAGTTAAGGAGAGGGAGGGAGGCAAACCATAAAAGACTCTTAAATATTGAGAACAAAGTGAGGGCTGATGGGGGTAGGGGAGAGGGGAAAATGGATGAGGGGCATGGAGGAGGGCACTTTTGATGAGCACTGGGTGTTATATGGAAACCAACTTGACAATAAACAATAAAAGAAAAAAATTTAAATAAAAATGTGGCTGCTAGAAAATGTACATTACCTATGTTGCTTGCACCTGTGGCTGGCATTATTACTTCCGTTAGCAGGGTTCTAGCTGTGGTCACCAAGCCAGATGACCAGAGGCTGGCTGGTAACACGGGTGGTCTCCCTGGGGCATCCACAGGCAGTGATGGGGACCGTGGAGTACGTGCCTAGAGCTAAGCATGAACAGGGCCTCAATTGTTCCCAGCTCTCCAAAGCTTGTTTGTTTTTTTTAAATTTAAGTATATTTGAAACATCACCTAAGTTTTTAAAGAAACATTGGAAATCAGGTTGTAAATGTGTGTGGGGAGTAAGTAAGCCTGAGTGCACATGAATTTTCCGAATTTTTAAATGTTGGCAACTGTCTCATAATTTCAAAAGCGAGCGTAGCACAACACTGTTCAAGTCGAACAACATGTGATGGGAGCCAGACGTGACGCGTAGCCTGCCGCGTGTGCCGCACGTCCACCCCTATGTGCCCACCCCACCCCCACCCCTACCCCCAGTGCTGCCCAAAGCTCTCCCTCTGCCACCAGCCCAGGGCCTCCTGGACCCAAAAGGGTTGTGTCCTATGTTCTGTGCTCAAGTGCCCACCTGAGGAAACTACAGATTCGGAATAGAGGGCCGTGCATTGATGCAATCAATAACGCTTCTGGAATTTTCTTGCTTGGAGGTTCTTAAACGGGAACAATTTCCCTCTCTTTCGGAGTCTTGGCTGTGGTCCTGCCCTGAAGGAGAATGAAGAACCAGCTACTTTACCTCGAAAGACCCCCCTTATTCAAACATTTCTGCAAAACATCTCTTTCTTCCTGCCAGATGGAGTTACTGTAGGTTTTCTTCTGTGCTGGGGCCGGAAGTTGAAAAAGGAGGAGGGGGAGGGGGACAAAGGAGGGGAGGGGGATGAGGGGGGGAGGGGGACGAGGAGGGAGAAAGGCTGAAACTGAAATTCTGGAATGTAATTTTTAAACGAGGCCTGAATTCTAACCAGGAGGGGATGTGGATCTTCTCCCTTACATGCTCCTTGTAGCTGAGGTTGCAGACTGCACCATGGGGGAGGTGACCTAGGGGCTTGGTCTGTAAGCGGCCGTGCTGGGACCGTGATGTTGCCTGGCTGGCTGG
Organism: Hyaena hyaena; assembly: GCF_003009895.1. Lineage (NCBI taxonomy): Eukaryota > Metazoa > Chordata > Mammalia > Carnivora > Hyaenidae > Hyaena > Hyaena hyaena. The sequence continues at coordinate 690,895 of NW_024081614.1, read as the reverse complement.
GAGTCCAAGCCCCTCATGGTACCATGTAGAGTTGAGCACACTCTGCCCAAGGCCGCTTCCTGAGTCGTGAGAGCAGGCAGGGTTATAAAACCATACACTTGCCCACACAGTATTTTTTAACATATCTGACGTTTTAGAAATACTAGAGGTCTAAATTCTGCACTCGGTTTTTAAAAATCTGGTGACTTAAAATGTACTAACTTGAGTTTCAATCCTGGGAGTAAATGTCCTTTTCTGTGCCCTGCGGGGCCTGACTCCCGGAGAGGAGGACCTGGTCCCAAGATAAAGGCACCTGCCGAATGGCCGGCAGGTGAGCTGTTGGCTCCCTGCGCTTCTGTCCTGCACCAACCTAAACATTTAGGACGTTTGAAAACTTTTTGCTTTTCAAATAACAATAATAAGCATTAATTAAAAATCCTAAGTACTTTATGTCCCCACGCTGGAAGCCAGCTAAAGTGCCCACTACGAAAACAAGAAAATATGCCCCAAAGAGAAGAAATTAAAAATTGACTCTTCTCTAGGAGAAAACGAAATTGAGTAGCTCAAAACCATGACCTCTGAGAAATTAGTGTGTTTGGGAAAAGGTTTGATTTTCCAGCCACTGGCACATCAGCTTTGGCCTTTATATTTGCTCAGCTTCTCCTAAAACCCCCCATGCTCCCAGAAGCATGTTCAAAGGATCACATGCTTCTGGTAAAATGTGCACACGTGGGATATTTTGGCTACTTTGTGGTCAAGACATTACCTCTCTGCACTTCAGCTTCACCGTCACAGTTTCCCGATGTCGAGTAGCACTGGTGAGTCCAGAGGACTTCTGGAGATCTGTCTAAAAAGGAAGCTGTGGGGCGCCTGGGTGGCTTAGTCGGTTAGGCGTCCGACTTTCGCTTAGGTCATGATCTCGCGGTTCGTGGGTTCGGGCCCCGCGTCGGGCTCTGTGCTGNGAGTTTACTGATTAGTAAAATCAGTGTATTAAATCTGATCATCTCTAAAGTTACTCCTTATTCTAACTTTTAAGGATGTGAAAGAAAGATATAATATTAACAAATTAAGATTTCAGTTTAAATCCGTAAATGATTGGGGCACCTGGATGGCTTAGTCGGTTAAGCGACCGACTTTCGCTTAGGTCATGATCTCGCGGTTCGTGGGTTCGGGCCCCGCGTCGGGCTCTGTGCTGGCTGACAGCTCAGAGCCTGGAGCCTGTTTCAGTCTGTGACTCCCTCTCTCTCTGACCCTCCCCTGCTCACGCTGTCTCTCTCTCCTGGAAATAAATAAAACATTTAAAAAAAAATAAAAATAAAAAAATAAAAAAATAAAAAGGAAGCTGAGTTGGAGATCTATGTGTATACATATAACCTTACAGTGTCTCTGGTGTCTATAGTTAAGTCGTGGCCACCTGTCCTGATCCAGGAAGAGCTTCCAGGAATTCTCCTCCCACACACCTGCTGACTTACTCTGTCAGACAGAGGTCCAAGAGTGCAGAAATTATCACAGTGTGTGTGGGACCTCCAGCGCCAGATCTGGGATGCAGATGGGCAATGGCGAAGAAACACACGTATGGAGTCAGGAGTTACCCCGTAGGAAGCTTTCTAGCATCAGGCATGGAAATTGTAAGCCAAGGATTTCATTCTCACCAACACCTATTCAAAATTAAAGTTTTCCCCTACAGGGAATATATTCCATAATATGGTGTATGGGATTATAAAAGTGTTGGGCAGCTTTGTTTTGTTTTTGTTTTTGTTTTTTTTTTTGGGGGGGGGAATCATGCAGAATAGAATTTATCAGAACTCTTGTGTTTAGAAGTCACAAAGTCCAGTAGTGCTCCAAAGAGCTGTGTGTGTGTCCATAGCAGCTCCTATAGGAAGGAAAATTGATACAGATGTTCTCATACTTGGGAATGATTCTAAAAATTTATACAATATCATCAGAAAAGAGTTGAAAGGCTAAAGAAAATTTTTCTAAACTTTCAATAGTCAAACAATCATGTTCCAGGCAGGACTGAGGTACTTTTTGGTTTCCTCTATAGGAAATATTATAAAAATTGTTGTTAAATGAAGAGATGATTGGAGTATCCAACCAAAACTGTAGGTCAGAGAATATTACAGTCAGGCAGCTAATTAATAAAAATAGTGTCATATTTTTCTAGATCTGGTGTTTTATATTTTACAGCTTTTTAAAACTGATATATATTGTGACTTCTTATCTAATTTCCAAATTAATAATTTCACTTTTGTGCTTAGTTTTATGTTAAAATTTTTTATTCTTTTTCTTAAAGAGGGCCACTCCCAGACTGTACAATCTCCAAGCCCTACAAAACCAGAATCACCCCTGCCCTTGGGTGAAAGAGGAGAATGACTTTCAAAAGCAATGTGAAACACACATTTTCCTGCTGGCAAAAGAGGGGAAAATGTAAGAAAATTTTTTAAAAAAGAGAGAAAGAAGAAATCTTAAACTATAACTCAAAGAAGGAAAATCTGAAAATGGTTAAAATTCAGCAAAGAAAAATGAATACTCTGGCCCATAGGTTTGCATCCTCACTCCCCAGCAACTTTTCTTCTAGCACCAATAGCATTCCCAGGGTAAAACCTGGATGGCAGGCACTAACCAGACTTCTAGGAAATGTCAACTCCATGTCTGAATTCAGAACTTGCCTTCTCCTCCTGCAAGACTTCAGCCTGGCCCCTTAGAGCAGCTCCAGGCCAGAGAATGAAACCCAACATCTGCCTTGGAGTCTTTCAAGGCGGCTCACTCTCCACGGGGAGATGCTATGCCCCATGAACAAATGGGGGTGGGGGGGGAGGGGAGGAGGGTGGTAATGGAACCAGGGACTGAGGACCTTGTGGTCTGTGTTTCTTTTTCCTGTCATGAGGATGAAATTGTCCTGAGCCTTTAACATTCTTTTCCATTGCTGGTTGTCCAGGTTAGACAGCAAGTATCCCTTCCAGGCCTGGCCCTATTGGTAACATAGCTAATCTTCCCATAAATCAGGCATTGGTTTCTTTATTAATGCAAGCCGAGACTAAAACCTGTTTTGTGGACTAGGCCTTCTCAGTTGCTGATGGTCCTTACTTGAACTTGGTCTGTTTTGCTAACTCTAGACTGTGACTCTGACACCAGTTTCTGGCTTCCCTTCCTTCTAGTCAACTCTCTAAATTCATCCCTGGCTTGGGAACCCTGGTTGTGCTGTGCTGTGTTTGTCCTTATGTTCCCTCTCTGCCCAGAGACAAGGTCGTGGGGCCCTAACAGGACTCTGTCTCTCACAGAATCTCCTGGGGCTCTGGCTTCCCTTCTCTGTGCCTCTGCCTTCGCTCATGCTGAAGTCCTGACTTACAGTGCCATTGCTGCAATCTTTCTTCTCAGTCCCTCCTATTTTTCCTACTCTGCTTGCTTGCTCCTGGATGTTGACTTTTGGCTCCAGACATGTAGTCCCACCCCTCCTCCATGCTAGGCCAGCTCCCAGAGCCCAGGCCAAGGCCAGATTCCTGGACACCCACTGCCAGGGAAAGAAATTCAGACACACACAGTTCAGTTTTGCTTTTTTTCCCTTGGTCTGAACTTTCCTGTTGCCCCAGATGAGCGTGCCGGCCCGCTGCAGAATGTCCCTGGCTCACTTGCTCCAACAGTAGTAGGAAGATAGGGTTTGGTGACTAAGTTTATCAGGATAGAAGAGTTGAGAGTTACTTGGCCCAACAGTCAGGCTGAGGCTGTGGCATCATCAGCATTCTGAAGAACCCAACATTGTTAACCCTTGGGTCCACCCAGCCAACCTCCCTTATGATTTAGAAATGAACCAGCTTTCCAGGACCAAGAATGCCATGTGGAAAAACTTGGAAGAGATTATTTACTCTGCAGGCCTCACTGTCTAATTTCATCTTTGTTTCAGAACATCTCTGAGACACAGCATTTCGTTCATTGCAGGAATTGTTCTCCAGCTTTTCATCAAACTTTAAAGGTATGTCAGCAGAGCTTGTAACATCGAAAAAGCCACTTGAAAGAGGGTGCTGTCAGGCACCATATCTCAGAAATTCAAAACTGATGAAGAATTAATGATATTATAATTCCAGCTTTAAGTGGTGAAATATCCAAATTCTCTACTTCTGTTGGATTCTAACCAAGTAAAAACACTTTGAGAAATAAGAAAGAAGAAACTTAAGAAATATGGTTTCGTAGGAGGTAGCAGCTTCATGGATGACAGAGCTCCCCTGGGCTTCCTCCAGACTCTTGTGATGGTGAGCCCTGCTTGGAACTGCCACCATTCATGGATAGACACCAAAGATCCCACCTGGTAAAAGGACCACAGGACATAATGACGTTGCCAGCATGGGTCGGCCTGTAGTCTATCCCAAGTTCTTTCCTGAATTCCATTTGAAGCAGCGATTGCAACAAGCAGGCTGTGTGGAGCATGTCTGTTGTCTGAAGGCTTCAAAGTTAAAAGCTGTATAATATTGATCATGATATGTAGTGACTTAAACATTGTTTAGCTTCTGTTACTAATTCATTTTAGATCGATTATACTTCAACTGCTCTAAGTCTTTCTTGAGCAGGTGCAAATCATGTCTGATGCCTGTCACAGACCAAACAAAGACCTGAGCACAGGGTGGCTTTGGGAGATGGGAAGTGGCACTCCATCACTAGGTGCAGTGAGAGGATCCAATGGGAGTCCATTCTTTTTGGATAAACTAAAATTAAAGACAGTCATATGGTTTGATTGAGTCACTGATCCAACAAGGAAAGCAGGAGATCCACTTGCAGGTGGGAGGCAATGGTAAAACAACTGAAGAAGAGAGGAGGGAATCCAATCAAGGTGTAAGAGACATTGTTTTGATAAATAAATAATGTACAAATACTTCTGAAATAACCTTTTCTAGCCTCATCAATCTGTGACTATAAAGGAAATTGCATTTTCTTCTAATATAATTTTACAGTAAAAGTTTCCTAGTGCCTCATTGGCAGTAATAACATAACTGATTATGTCACCCCAGTTATTTTTAGTGTATTTTTAAGTACTGTTTATATTGGTTATCTGCTGCCATTGGCCAGGCTGTGGTCATCAGGCACTTCTTTTCTTTCTCTTCTCTCCTTTCCTTTCCTTTCCTTTCCTCTTCTCTTCTCTTCTCTTCTCTTCTCTTCTCTTCTCTTCTCTTCTCTTCTTTTTATTTCATTAAATCCAAGCTGGTTAGCATGTACTGTAGTAGTGGCTTCAGGAGTAGAATTTAGTGACTGATCACTTACATATAACACCCAGTGCTCATCCTAACAAGTACCCTCCTGAAGTCAAACTTTCACTCTTTGCAGATGACATGATACTCTAGATGGAAAACCCAAAAGATTCCACCAAAATACTGCTAGAACTGATCCATGAATTTAGCACAGTCTCAGGATATAAAATCAATGTACAGAAATTGGTTGCATTTCTATACACCGATAATGAAGTAGCAGAGAGAGAAATCACGGAATTGATTCCATTTACAATCTCACCAAAGACCAAAAAATATCTAGTAATAAACCTAACCAAAGAGGTGAAAAATCTATATGCTGAAAACTATAGAAAGTTAATGAAAAAAATCGAAGAAGTAACAAAAAAAATGGAAAATCACTCCATGCTCATGGATTGGAAGAACAAATATTGTTAAAATTTGATACTACTCAAAGCAATATGAGTACATATGATCAATGTACTCCCTATCAAAATATCCCTAGCATTCTTCACAGAGCTAGAACAACAATCTGAAAATTTGTATGGAACCAGAAAAGACCCTGAATAGACAAAGCAATGCTGAAAAAGAAAACCAAAGCTGGTGGCATCACAATTCCAGACTTTAAAATATATTATAAAGCTGTAATCATCAAGACAGCATGATACTGGTGCAAAAACAGACACTTAGATCAGTAGAACATAATACTCCAGAATACTCCATTGATCCATAAATGGACCCACAAACATATGGCTAACTAATCTTTGACGAAGCAGGAAAGAATATCCAGTTGAATAAAGAGAGTCTCTTCAGCAAATAGTGTTGGGAAAACTGGACAGTGACATGCAGAAAAATGAAACTGGACCACTTTCTTACACCATACACAAAAATAAACTCAAAATGGATGAAAGACCTAAATGTAAGGCAGGATGCCATCAAAGTCCTAGAGGAGAAAGCAGGCAAAAACGTTTTTGACCTCAGCCACAGCAACTTCTTGCTCAACATGTTTCCAGAGGCAAGGGAAACAAAAGCAAAAATGAACTATTGGGATCTCATCAAGATAAAAAAACTTTTGCAAAAGAGTTTTGCAAAACTAAAAGGCAACTACTGGAATGGGAGAAGATATTTGCAAATGACATATCAGATAAAGGGTTAGTATCCAAAACCTATAAAGAACTTATCAAACTCAACACCCAAAAGACAAATAATCCAGTGAAGAAATGGACAAAAGACATGAACAAACACTTTTCCAAAGAAGACATCCAGATGGCTAACCGGCACATGAAAAAATGCTCAACATCACTCATCATCAGGGAAATACAAATTAAAACTATGATGAGATATCACCTCACACCAGTCAGAATGACTAAAATTAACATTTCAGGCAACAACAGATGTTGGTGAGGATGCAAAGAAAGAGGAACACTTTTGCGCTGCTGGTGGGAATGCAAACTGGTGCAGGCACTCTGGAAAATTTCTGAGATTCCTCAGAAAATTAAAAATTGAACTACCCTATCACCCAGTAATCAGAGTACTAAGAATTTATCCAAAGGATGCAGAAATGTTGACTTGGAGGGGCACATGCACCCCGATGTTTATAGCAGCACTATCAACAATAGCCAAAGTATGGAAAGAGCCCAATGTCCATTGACAGATGAATGGATAAAGAAGATGTGGTGTATATACACCACATCTTCTTTATATATATATATAATGGAGTATTATGTGGCAATCAAAAAGAATGGAACTCTTGCCATTTGGAACAAACTAGATGGAACTAGAGTATATTATGTTAAGTGAAATTAGAGAAAGACAAATATCATATAACCTCATTCATAGGTGGAATTTAAGATACAAAAAAGATGAACATAAGGGAAAAGAAGCATAAATAATATAAAATCAGGGAGGGGAAGAAACCATAAGAGACTCTTAAATACAGAGAACTGACACTGAGAGTTGATGGAAAGGTGTTGGGTAGGGAGATGGGCTGAATGGGCAAGTGTTGGGTGAGCACTGGGTATTATATGTTGGGGATGAATAACTGGATTCTATTCCTAAAATCATTATTACACTATATGCTAACTAACTTGGATGTAAATTTTAAAATTAATTAACTAATTGATTAATTTAATAAAACAAGTACCCTCCTTAATGCCCATCACCCATTTAGCCCATCTCCCCACCAAAACCCTTCCATCAACTCTCAGTCAGTTCTCTGTATTTAAGAGTCTCTTATGGTTTGCCTTCCTCTCTGTTTTTATCTTATTTTTCCTTCCCTTCCCCTATGTGCATATGTTTTGTTTCTTAAATTCCACATTTGAGTGAAATCATATATTTATCTTTCTCTGACTGTCTTATTTTGCTTAGCATAATACACTCTAATTACATCCACTTTGTTGCAAATGGTAAAATTTCCTTCTTTTTGATCACTGAGTAATATTCCATTGTGTATATATACCACATCTTTTTTTTTTAAACATTTATTCATTTTTTAAGAGACAGAACATTAACAGGAAAGAGGCAGAGAGGGAGGGAGACACAGAATCTGAAGCTGGCTCCAGGCTCTGAGTTGGCAGTACAGAGCCTGACATAGGGCTCAAACCCATGAACTGTGAGATCATGACCTGAACTGAAGTTGGGCGTTTAACTGACTGAGCCACCCAGGAGCCCTGATACCACATTTCTTTATCCATTTGTCAGTTGATGGACCCTTGGGCTCTTTCCATACTTTGGCTATTGTTGATAGCACTGCTATAAACATTGGGATGCATGTGCCCCTTGAAATCAGCATTTCTGTATCTTTTGGATAGACTCCGTTTGTATTCCCACCAGCAGTGCAACAACGCTCCCTTTTCTTCACATCCCTGCCAACATCTGTTGTTTCCTATTTGTTCATTTTCATTCAGACAGGTATGAGATAGTGTGTCTCAGTGTGGTTTTGATTTGTATATGCATGATAATGAGTGATGTTGAGTATCTTTTCATGTATCTGTTAGCCATCTGGATGTCTTCTTTAGAAAAGTGTCTGTTCATGTCTTTTGTCCATTTCTTCACTAGATTTGTTTTTTGGGTGTTGAGTTTGATAAGTTCTTTATAGATTTTGGATATTAGCTCAGGGGCTATTTTAGAAGCTGCCCTCTACACAACACTGCTAGATGAGTTGCTAAAATTCCCTGGCTTATTGCTTGCCTCCCACCACTGCTGTGACTGCTGCTTTGGCTGCTAGGGGCCCAACAAGATCATCACATGGATGCTCACAGCTCCTCACCCCACAAGTGAAATGGAGCTCTGCTCCAAGTAACACTTCACCAAGAGCCCCTGGGATTAGGAAACCACAACTCAAAGAGTAACAACTCACAGAGCTGTTTCTGAAGGCCCTGTTCGTAGGGTTCATACACAGGTCCCAGCCTGACCCCACAGCTGACCTCCCAGGAAGCTCCCTACCTGGTCCCAGCCCAGCCACATGGCAAGGCCTGGGTCACATCACCATGAGAACTGCAACAACTCTCCATTCTTCAGTCTTCCTTTCCCAGATATCCTGCCTCAGGATAAATGTTTCCCCAATGACTGAGGTTGAAAACATCCATTGCTTTTACTTGAAAAGCCCCCTGCCACTCAGAGTGTGTGGTCTGACTCCTTGAGCTGAACAGGACAAACACATCCCATCAAACATTCCAAAGTCCAAAATCACCCATTGTCCATTCTCTCAGTCCTACTTATTCAGTAAAATGTCAGGCAGGGGACCTCAGTGTCCAGACCAGTGTGTGTGCCATGCTTTTCTACTCCTTTTTCTATCATTCCCTCCAGGGTCAAGGGAAGAGACAATCAGCTAGGTGTCCCTGCTGCCCTTGTCTTTAGCTCCCAAACTCCTGGGAATAGTTCTTCACTATGATCACACCGTAAGAACAATAATGTTCAAGCACAGGGCAGCCTAGCTCCAAGTGGGAACAGTGCTAGTAAAATGCCCAATTGACATTACTAGGTGCAACATTCAGTCTGGAGCATCTTTATTTGGGTTACTTTATTGCATTCAGGGTTTTGTCAGGACAATGTGTAGGCAGTTCTTCTAGAAGAGGAATTAGAAGATATTCTAATCTCTACTTCGAAAGGTAGAAAACTGGGGCACCTGGTGGCTCAGTCAGGTGAGCATCCACTTCAGCTCAGGTCACCATCTCACAGTTTATGAGTTCAAGCCCCATGTCAGGCTCTGCTAACAACTTGGGGCCTGCAGTCTGCTTCAGATTCTATGTCTGTCTGTCTGTCTCTCTCTCTCTCTCTAAAGTAAACATTAAAAAAGAAGAAGAAAAGCTTTTTGACTCCCAAAACCTCATCTTCCCTGCTTTAAAATAATGCAAACTCTAGTCCCCATCAGTCACTCTCACACAGTCTCAAGTGTTGGGCAAGGGGTGCTGGGGAGGTGGGGGATGTGGTGTTCAAAAGCCTGGAGGATATTCTGTGGGCTAAAGCAGCCCTTCAACATGCTCGATGGGCCCCTCACTCTTCCAAACTTCAGGTGGTATTTTCTTCTACTGTCCCAGGATATAATGAAGGAATCTCATGGTCGCTGTGCACACAATTCCATGGAGAGTCTACATGTCAGCTGGTCATTACCATCATTATTATGACGTGAAGCTGAAATCCATGGAAGGAGCAAGGCACACAAGTTTCCCCATGGGCTGCAACTGACCTCCCCCCTGAAATACCCAACATCCCCAACACCATGCTTGAGCCACCCCGTAAAGAGAGAGGATACTTCCGTGATTGGATACATAGGTGGCGACAGCCTAACCAAGCTTGCTTCCATTTTCCATCACCTGATACTTCAGAGGACAATTGATAGATTTCCTGGTGCTGGATGTTGGGTTCTGTTCTCTGGGTGCACATCACTGTAGGTGGGGACAGGATGATTAGGACGATGAAGAGGAGGCACTTGGGGGGATCCATCACTGTAGTCAGACATGATCAGAGGGGGATTATGCCCCCTTTTAGGAGGACTCCTGCCCTGCTTTGTGAAGGTTTACAGGTCAGAGAATCCTGGTGCTGAAGGGTTGAGGAATAGTTTTCCCTGCTTTGGCTTGGTCTGCGAAAAATGAAACAGCGCCAGACGGAAGGACTGCCAAGCACAAATTTATTCACTTCAACGATTTTTTACTTTTTCAATCAGAAAAAGACATGAGACTCCAGACTCTAGACTCTCTATTTCAGTCCCAAATTGCCAAATTGCTGATGTTGCAGTCTTTCTTAGAATGTGTTTAGAGAAAGCAGCAAACGGACGAAAAGGAAAAACTGTGTTTTACCCAAACGAGCTCCCTGAATTTGTAGAGTGTGTTATTAAGCAAAGCTGTGTTGGGACAAGAATCATTTTACATTCTTAAAGGGTGACGCTCTGAGACTCTTCAGCCTCGGGGCTGGTAAAACTCTGCAGAGAAGACAGAGGAGGAGAATTCAAAAATAACGGAGAATCTGGAGCTTAATGTGGGAAGGAGGAAAGGCAAGCACTTTTGAAACGTTCCCCTAACTTTGTTAGCCCTCTTGACACTGGCTGAGCCCCAAGCCCCTGGCTGGCAGCCCCACACTGGGGCGGAGCTTGTGGCTCTGAGGCCCCGCCCACCCATCGGGTGTCCCAGTGTGTGCAGGAAACAAGGCCAGAAAATCTCCCTGTGGCTCCCCCTACGTGCCTTGTTTAATGCCCTCATTCATATGGACTGAACCCATCCTGACACACAGGCTACCCAAGTATGAAATTCCTTACTTTCACAAGCATTGAATGAGCACCTACAGTATACCAGTCAGAGGGTCCCCATGGACAACGCACAACGCATTATGTCACAGTAAGTCAGCGGTTGCCTGGGCTACAGCCCGTAGAAGGCAGAGCAGGGGCTCCCGGAGGAACAATGTGCAGATAGAGAGGGAACCTTGCTTCAGGTAACCTCCATCCCAAGTAAGTCATCTGTGTTTGGTTTGGTCCTTTGCACGTAACACTCCTCATGGTTTTATTCGTAAGTGGCCTTTATTGAAGGAACAAAAAGAAACAACCTTTAGTGATTTATAATTGCTGTGTAGACATCCTGAAACCCAAGCAGACATCCTGTGGGTCATTTCATGGGTCAGTGTGTCTGACATTGCTGGACACTGAGAAGTCCAAAAAGGCAAAAAAGAGCAAAGAAAAAACTAGGAAAGAAAGACGCCAAGTCTGGCGTCAGGGCATTTCCCGGCTACTGAAGAAACAGCCCTGGAGCGCACCTTGCAATGCGGTTTGGGGGTTCTTCCAGAAAAGCCTGGGTGCTGGAGTGCGGGGAGGGCCTCCTGAAGAGGTTTCGGAGGGTGTGCACCCTGCAGCGGGCCAGAGGGAGGAGGATGTGGAGTCCGAGGGGGGAGGCTCCTGGCGTCCGGACTGTGGCCGGTTTGGGAGGAGAGGCCAGGTGCATGTGGGTGGAGGGAGCACGTGTGAGCCCCGGGCGGCCTGGGGAAGGGAAAGCAGGACGTCATGGGGCCAGAATTTAAAGTCGCTAGGGACCGCAGTCCTGGAGGCCGAGGGGCCAGGCCAGCGTGTTCTGGATTCTATGCATTAGGCACTGACATCCGATGAAGGACCAGTGACAGATTTTAATCTGGAGGGTAACAATATTTACCTAAAAAATGTCATGTGTATTGGGGTTCATTTCCCAAGTCCAAAGGAATGTGCTCTCTTTGAAGAAAAGTTGGAGAATCCAGAAACACAAAAAGTTAAATAAAATTTATGAAAATGAGAAATCGCCATCCCACTTCCTAGAAAGAATTGTAAGCATATTAAACCATGAGCGTTGAGTGTCCCCTTGCTGTCTTTTATAGATACTGTGGTTGGTTTCTTGTCAGGGGGTGAAGAGGAGAGAGACCCTGGAGAGGTCACCTCAACCAGTCAGGGAGAAAAGAAAGGAAAAGACGGCTCTGGGGTCTGAGCCCATGCACAGGCTTTGTGTCTATGCAGAACAGCAGTCGTGGTCACCGTTTGGCGGAAGTTCTGTTTACCTTCCAGCTGAAGAGAATGACATTTATATGCTGTGTTATCTGAGAAATTCAAAGACATTGTGAAAATATTTTCAATAGCCAGAAGCCATTACTCATCTTTTCATCGGTTTCCTTTTCAGAGCGTTTGATTTGTTAGCCTGAGGAGGCGGGGAGACAAGTGGGAGGTGAGGAGCCACCCATGATATGAACACCCTGAAAGGCCTTGAGGCATAATGTGGATCCTTCGCCAAGGAGATGGAAATTCTTATCTGTCTTCCTTGTCCTCTGTCTCAAGTGGTCTTGGTATTTTCAGTCCCGACATGCCTTGACCCCCATAATTCTCTTTCCATTGTTGGGAGGAAGGATCCTTGAAGTGATCCAGAGCAAATGCTTCCTTTACTTAAGAAAACCGAGACCCTGAGATACAAGGAGACCTGCTTGGAGTCACAGACCTGCCATGGGAGAGACGGGACCAGACGTTCCCAGAACGTCCAGGTTCACCTTGCCTCTCCTGAGTGACCACTTGCAACCATGCTGTCTCCTTCTGATGCTTCATAATATATTCCCAGTAGGTAGAAACCCACTTATTCATGTTATTTAACTATCACAGAAAGTAAAGGTGGGGCTAATATTACAAATTATTTCAATACGCTGTTGTTTGGCTTTAGAAAAAAGCAAATGTTTGAAGAGTTATACATTTTTTTTTGCAAAATTTCCTTTTTCAAAAAAAGATTGTTTAGAATTAATTGTCCTTATTTTTAGAGGAGAAAGGGAGAGAGAAAGAGAGATCCACTGCCAAAAAGACAGCTAATATTTTCTTATTTACTTACTTTTCATTTGAGAAACTTTCAAGCAAACACCAAAGTAGAACAATATAGTGAACCCCTGTAGATCTTTTGCTCGACTTCAATGATTATCAGCATTTTGTCAAACTTGATGCCAGAGAGCTCTTAAAATATAGTTTAATCCACAAAGATTGTATTTCCATCTAGCTTTTCATGACCAAGTCTACTATGTAAAAAAAGACAATTTTTTAAACGTGTTTATTTGTTTTTGAGAGAAGGAGGGGGCTAGTGGGAGAGGGGAAGAGAGAGAGAGGGAACAGAGAGAATCCCAAGCAGGCTCTAAACATGGAGTCTGATGCAGGGTTCGAACGAACAAACCATGACATCATGACCTGAGTTGAAACCCGGAGTTGGACACTTAACTGCCTGAGCCACCCAGATACCCCAAGAAAGACAATTTTAACTCATTTCCTGATCTAAACAGATAGGGAAGATCATGTTCTTCTGCTGGCTACTCAGTGATTTCTCAATTCTCAAAGGGCTCCTGGAACACCTTCTTGGCCCCACATGGAGACAGCACCTACACCAACCTAGATACCCCTACTGACTGACCACACCCTGTTCAGCCACCACCACCTGGAGCCATGCAGCCTGCGGGGGGGGGGGGGGGGGGGGGACAAGGGACTGCAGTCAGCAATCTGGAGTTCTCACCTTGGCCTTGCTGCTAAGCCAACCCAAGCCACAGGATGTCCCCAGTGACTTGAATTCCTCCATCCATTGAATGTAGCTGTGTCTGACGTGTATCCTTGAAGTCTGGGAGAAGCTATCATCAAACACTTAAAATGCACTACCATGCTAGGTATGGCACTGGGCACGTCTCCACCACACGCTGTGCTGGTGTCACCACAGTGCCCATCACTAGCTGTTACTTTCCCGTTCATTTGTCACTTTGCTTATTCTGCTTTGTCTGTTGTCCCTCCTCCTGCTAAAGTGCAGATTCCTTGGACACAGGAGAAGCATCTCCCCTGTTTGCTGTTGAACCCCTGTGAAAGACTGTCCACCCTTCAGTCATCTCACTGTCTGGTGAATCAGATGGGATAGTGCTTATAAAAACATCACATGCAATAACACGTAGGGTTGTTGTTTTCATGATGTTGCTTTAGCTGGCTCTTAACCTGCTGAGCCCTGTGCTCTCCAGACGTTTATCCAAAAGCAGAGCTAGGAGAAGAACCTAGCAATCAGCTCTCCTCTCTTTCTAGTTGGTGAGTTCTTCTAGGATTTCCACTGAATCATTGGGCTTTCTGACCGCTGTTGCATCCCACAGGAGTCTCTGTACATCTCACAGGGCCCCGTTAGTATTTATTCAGGAGGTGTCTTTACTAATGTTGATTTAAAAAATCCACCACTTCTGCAGAAGAGAGAGCCACTGCACATGGAGGAGGTACCTCTGGTAAATTGTATTTTCCAAACATGACTGAGGCAATATACTTTCCATCCTACATACTCTTACAGTCCTACTTGACATTTCTGCAATAAGAGGTGGGCTCTGTGAACCAGAGCAGGCCTTTGCGACTGCCGTGGCCAACGGAACACAGTAGAAGTGATTCTGCGTGCCTGCCAAGCCTAGGTCGTAAAAGACATACAGCTCTGCTGGATCTTTCTTTGTCTCACGATGGTCACACTGAGAAGCCAGTCCCCACATTGTGAGGAAGCCCCGGTCACATGGGGAGGTCTTCATTACCGGTGAGCAATAATGAAAGATGATTCTCATTTAAGCCATTAAGCTTTGGGGTCATTTGTAACACAGCAACCGATGACTGTTGCACAGACTTTTGGAGATCACTGTGGTTTCGCTGCCAGCATATATGAATCTCTATAGAAGAAATAATGGGCCTGTAGTTTGGCCATCTGGTTAGAAGAAGGGTCTAGGGGATTCATAGGAAGCTATGCTTGAATCCCAAGCCACTATTTTCACTTGGGGCAGCTGGAGGTAAGATAATGGAGATGCTGCTTCTGGGCATCACTGTGGCTATGCAAGTATCTATGCAGTTGACTAATCCTTTAAGAGTGTTTAATAGCCCTTCCATAACTTTGTAAAGCAATCTAAATCCTTCTGAAATTCCCATAATAATAGTTAAACAAGCTACTACCTTGAGAACTGGACATATTCTTGGGTCTATAATATTATTGGGATCCCCAATGAAGTGGACCCACCCCATGCCCACCCTCACCCTATATACACGAGACCTCTGGTGGTGTAAAATGCTAGAAATGATGCCAGCTCCTTCTTTAGCAAGTCATTTGGGGGACCAGTGCTGAAAAGACAAGCAATAATGTTTTTGGAGTCTGACACTATCATGACCTCCAACATTTCATGTTAATGTTATACATCTGGAATAAAAGGAACATGCATGACATCATAATAACAGCCAAGAATCCTAGAAAAGAAATGGCTTCAAAACAATATGTACCCTAGACGCCCACAAGTCTCAGTGCTAGTTGTTAAGTGGCCATGGGGGTATAGGGCTGGTGGGGAGCAATCTGTGTGTTTACCTCATTTTTGTAAACAAATGGCCTTCCACATGTCAGCCTGGCACATATTTAGCAGCGGGCTTTGAAAGCTTGCTCCCCTGGAGACTTTTCCTAGGAAAGTAGCAAGACTTTTCCAAAAGAGTAAAAAATTATTAGAAGATGGATTGGAAACAAAACAGCTTTGTAGAAGGGATAGAAATCATACAGCAGGGACTTATCAAACTT
Source organism: Hyaena hyaena (assembly GCF_003009895.1). NCBI lineage: Eukaryota > Metazoa > Chordata > Mammalia > Carnivora > Hyaenidae > Hyaena > Hyaena hyaena. Next base: position 675,174 of record NW_024081614.1, on the reverse strand, counting down.
TCTTCCTTGAGGGCATTTGCTTGTTCTTTGATTCTTCTGGCCTTCCCGCAATAGCCCAGCGGGCTTGTCAGCTCTGGTTCACCCTTAAATGAACTGCAGTAAAAAACTGCCTGGGGTTGCAAACATCACTGATGGCTGATGTAAGGAGAGCAGATAAATGAGAAATGCAGGGCTACACCCTTTCTAGGGAATGTTTGAAAATTTGCCATTGTTCCTGAAAATCTTCGAACTGCTTTCAAAGTCTGAGAATACAGAGGGAAAGTTTAGAGCTTGAAAAAAGGTAAAGGGGTTATGTTTAGGGCTGGGGGAGCCTTAGCCTTTGTAAAAAGACTGTCCTGATGATGCACACTGGACTTCTTTCTCTATGAGAAAGTTGTGGGTTTTGTCTTAAAAAAAAAAAAAAAAAAAAGGAAGATCACTCCATCTCTATTTTTGTTAGGGGAATAGCCTTCATTGTAAGAATCTTTGTGATTTACCTAAAATGGATATCATGGACTGCAAAGTAGAAAATAGATCATTACAATGCACTGGTGTTGCATGTCACCCAAGTTTAATCTGACCACTGACTTTAGAAGTGAAAGACTCTCCCTGCTCCAAATTGCACACAACCATTGCTGAGGGAGGAGAACAATACCTCTTCACTGGTGCTGCAGGAGAGAAGGCCACATTGGAACACCAGGCAACTGATGGCCAAGTCCTGCTCTAAACTTTTCAGACAATGTTAATGTAGCTATGTATTTCTGATGGATCAAAATATAGATCTGAATCCAGCAAACATTTTTTGAGACTTCTTCTGTGTCAGAACCATGTATATATATGGTTTATATAAATATAATATGTATATATCCACAATGTGTGTATATATGTCTATATCAGGTTCACACTCACAGAGATCAAACACAAACAGACAAGAAAACATGATTGAGGTCATAGAAGCTTAATAACAAGATAGAAGTGATTCGATCCCACAGAAAAGGAAAATCCTTATTCTCCCATTCACCTCTAGAGATTTGATGATTATGTTAAAGGTAGAAGATCACTATGTCTCGAAAAGCAGCAGCTCCTGCTATGGATTTAACCTGATCCTTGCAAAGTAGAGCTGTGATATGTCTTACTCCACAATAGTCATGTGTTCAGAACACAAATTTGCAGTAAGTGCAAGGTAGAGGAGCTTCCAAAAACAAAATAATAACCAGAGTCAGCCAGACCAGACTATTCATGGCCTCCCGGACCAGTAGCCTCTGGAACACCGCAGCTCTGCCGTGACAGCACAGCATCTGCCTGCTTCACCGGCACTTTCCTCATCAGCGGCCCCTGACGACTCCGACTCCGCCGTTGGTCCAGCTTGCTGGACCAGAAGCTGGAGTTAGGAAAACGCGATTGCTCCTGCCCACTTCATCCCTAACCTGTGCATCCTGTTCTTCTTCCTGTTCTCTACAAACTAGAGAAAAGAGGTCGAAATATGCCCACAGTCAGCCAAACCACGATGAAATTCGATGGCTGGAAAGTTATTGGCTGTGAAGTGCTATCTGAGCCCCACAGGTTATAAAAACCTAGATTTAATGCATGGAGGAGTGGCAAGGACCGAGCACAGAGCCCCTCTGTCTTCAGTGAAGTCCTTAGCGGCAATGAGGAGAAGAAAGAGCGAGCTCTTGGAAGCACAAAGGTGGAGTGATCAAATCTGACATAATCCCTTGGGGTCTCACTGTCCCCATTTAAAAAAAAAGTTACGACTTCCTAGGGATTTGGAGGTTACAACTATGAAAAGATTGAAATAATTTGGGAGACATGTTCTAAATTCTGTATGGAAACGTAATTATTAATTTGATTTTTTGTATTATAATGCACAAATGCGGGACAGGCTACATAATTTGTGAGAGCCAGTGCAAACCAAACGCAAGAGGCCCTTGTACAAAACTTAGTATGTATTTCAGGCTGGGGAAAGCAGAGCATTAATCTAAGCACGGGGCCCTTCCAAGCAAAGGCTGTGTGATTGCACAGTCCCCATGAAGCTGGCCCCGCACAGACCAAAGCCAATAAGGGAATGAGTGATCTGTGATACTTGTAGGGAAATATTCCTGTTTGCCACAGGGCACAGGAGTGTGGGGATAACAGGCACAAGCCGCATGAGGGCAGAAATACTTGTCTGGTTCACTGTTCTTCCAGAGCTCAGTAACTATCTGTGCTGAAGGGTGAAAGAACAAACAGGAAACAGAACACTCTGCTTCAGGATATATTATTATTTCCACAGTCATCTTTAAAAATGCACAAATATATATTACAAAAAAATATGTTATCCTTAAGCTCTTTGGGAGGCAAAAACTAATTCCTTATATTTAGTTATAGATAAATGTATTTACTTAGATCTACTTATATATGGACCCTATATCAACTATATGGAGAGAGAACCACTGTATCAAAAACACTCTGGATCTTCCATTTGAATTCAATGGTGCTTTCCCTTGTGTTCCCCAAAAGTCATTTTTGGATTAAGTTGATTTAAGTTTTTCAAAGATTTTCTAAACTCAGGCTTAAAAAACTAGAAGCTTGGTTGTTATAGAAACGTTCATCCAACATAAGAAGATATTATGCCCTGGGCATCCTTTCCTTCCTTCTCTTTGTTTCTGTCTCAGATCTCCTTTTTCTTCTGTCTTCCCTTCTTCCCTCCTCTTCCTGTTTCCCATTTAGGTGTCTTTCACAGTCTGTATAATATAAATAAACTTTGAATTCTAACTACAGCCCTTGTGGGACATCTGAAGATGACATCTTCTATGATCAATCTTAATTGGCTCAGGTCACTGCTCCCATTTCTCCAGATACATTTCAGATTCTGATACTGAGATTACTTGGGTAACAGACATGAGCCTCAGCCACAGTAAGCACAAAAGATAACATATAAAAGCATAAGCATGAATACATAAGTGTGCTTTTATGATTATCATTTCATCTTAGCTCCATCCTGGTGATTGGAGTCCAAGAAATTCCCACCCTTTGGGTTTCCCATGGTGAGTATGCATGCTAGATTTCCAGAGTGGCTGGTGTGTGGCCAGGTGGAGGGTTCGTAATGAATTATGGACCTTGGAAGTATCGACCTGTCTTTGGGAGAGGTAAATAAATGCAAATACTAAACCGTCACATATGGGGGATTTGGGTCCAAACTCGAGGTTGTCCAGGGCACACTGTCTTGCACAAGAAGACTTGTGTAGCTTTTCTCCTGTTTTTCTTCTGAGCTGCTGAGCCCACAACCCTACCCCCAGTCCCTTTTGTCTGTGAAAGGCAGAACGTGGTCCCCATAATTTAAAAAAAAAAAGCATTTATAGAGAGAGGTAGTCCCCCAGGAAATACTAGCTAGCCTTGTAGGGCTTCTCCTGGATTTATTCCTTTCTAGGGCATTTATGGTTGCCAGATAAAAAATAAAGGATGCCCAGTTAAATATGAATTTTGAATAAACAACAAATAATTTTTAGTATAAGTATCTCCCAACTATTGCATGGGATATACTTATCTAAAAAAAATTACTGTTTATCTGAAATTCAAATTCAACTGGGTATTCTTTTTGGGTTTTTCTTGTTGGTTTGTTTTTGCTAAGTCTGGCATCCTACGGAGCATGGCATTTAGCAGAACACACTTCGGGTATTACTGAGGTTCTACTACTTTCCTATTCGTGTTTCTATAGCAAACTCACCCAGAGCACGAAGGGCATGAACGGTTGATTGCGTCCCACCAGGGTAACTGAAGCAGTAACACTGACTGGAAGGAATGAAAATGGTGCAGCGCTTAGGCGGTTGTGGGTCTGGAGGCTCCAGGCAGAGAGTCCTGGAGTGTGTAGACACTGCAGGAAGCCCCAAGGAAGCAGTGGCCACACCGGGGAGGGGAATCGAGCGGGACCCCACGTTTCCGGTTTGGGGTCTCCTCCTCTTAGAAGGGGCAACGGGGTACTGACAGAAGTATCTGTGTTGTCAGTTTCATTGGGCTGTTTCTGCTTTAGCAAAAATACTCGAGTATCTGAGTCAGCAGAAAGGATGCATCACTCCTGGGAAAAGGTAGTTTTGGGGGACACCCTTAAGCTGGTGTAGGGGAGGGAATATATCTTAGGTGAGGATAAATACAGAGTCTTCAGTAGAAGGCTGTGGCCCCAGTCTGAAATGGGGATATCAGAAACCTAAGGTCTATTTTCCTTTCCCTCTGGCAGAAGCTCTTGGTTATTGGCAGAAAAAGCTGTAAAGCTTGGAGCAAATTAATTTTTTTTCATATAGTAAAAGAAAGAATTAACTCACCAACAAGTTCTATTTATTTAAGAGACACATAGTTACTGTTTGCCAGGCATTACTCAAAGTGTTTTGGAAGTTTCAATTCATTAAATTTTTAAGTAAACCTAGAGGGCAGATATTACCATTCACCCCATTTTACGGGAGGATAACCTGAGGCACAGAAAGGTTAAATTGCTTGCCCGAGGCCACACAGCTAGAAGGTTGCTGAGCCTGCAGTCATTCCACACAATCTTTTAACGTTAAAGAGAGCATGTGCCAAGGTTATATCAGGCAACCAACCTTTGGTGTGTGGTGATGATGTTAAGAAGATGAAGATAATGAAGATGCACTTACCAGGCACAAAGCTAGCTCAGAAAAGAGATGCATGACAGGTAGCTAGCTGGCACATCACAGGCACTCAAAAAATCGTGGTTATTGTTCTTACACCGACAAACCTTTATTGTGTGTGCCAGGCTCAGTATAAGCTGCTGGGAACACATACAAGAAGCAGGCTGATCTCTGCCACAAAAGGTGACAGCTCCAAATGATGCCTGCCTCCCAAACGGGAGAAGAGGGTAACAGTGATCTTATTAGCTAGGGCAAAAAACTAGTTTAATAGTCCTTGGAAAGTTCAGAGAGGACCAGACCACCAGGGATCAAGCTTACTGGCCAGTCTCCTCTCCACACTGCTCACTCAGCTGTTTATCTGTATTTCCTGAAGACGTGCCTGTTGGCTATACCGTGTACCCAATTATTCGCGTATGGCATCTGTCCAGCAATGTTGGCCAAATTAGCTGAATAAATCACAGCATTGTGTATCCTTGGAATTGTTTTTAAAAAGTATTATTGCTAAATGGTGGTATATTTCCCAACTCTTAATAGGAGAGATTTACAGGACCAGATATGTTAATATTTGGGGTATGCAGATTTGAACATTTTGCTGAAATTTATAAAGTCAGAGAATCTCAGAGTTGGCCAGTACCTTCAAGTTGTTCTGGTTCAACAGTTGCCCAGGGGTCTGGATGTCCCCTGGCTTGTTCCTGCTAAGTTCTACAGAGCTCTTAGTAAAGCCACATGTACTGTTTTACATATCAGCCACTTATTATTGCTGCTGTGAATATGCTATACATCCTATGCTCTTTCTTTTTTTTAATTTTTAAAATATTTTTAAAATGTTTTTTATTTATTTTTGAGAGAGAGAGAACATGAATGGGGGAGGAGCACAGAGAGAGGGAGACACAGAATCTGAAGCAGGCTCCAGGCTCCGAGCTGTCAGCACAGAGCCCAGTGTGGGGCTCGAACTCGTGGACTGCGAGATCATGACCTGAGCCAAAGTCAGATGCCTAACCAACTGAGCCACCCAGGTGTCCCCCTATGCTCTTTCTTATCTAGAAAATTGGGAAAGTACAGGAGATGACTCCAGACTACAAAGTGAATGTTGATCACATTTTCTTAAAATATGTATACTTGTCTAGCTAAAGTTTGTCAGCTTCATTAATCTTTTCAAATAACCTACTTCATTGTTTTTCTGTTCTCCATTTTATGAATTTCCACTCTAACTCTTATTATTTCCTTTTTTCTACCTGCTTTAGGTTTAGATTGCTGTTCCTTTTTCAGTGCCTCAAGTTGGAGGGTTAGGATTAATTTGAGATCTTTCTTCTTATATTATGATTGGCATTTATGGCTACGCATTTTTCTCTAAGCACAGCTTTAGCTGTATTCCATACATTTTGGTATGTCATGTGATTTCCTCATGACTCATTGCTTATTAAGGAGTATGTTGTTTGATTTCCACATAGTTTTTAATTTCCCAAATTTCTTTGTGTTATTGATTCCTATATTAAGGAGTATGTTGTTTGATTTCCACATAGTTTTTAATTTCCCAAATTTCTTTGTGTTATTGATTCCTAATTTATTCCATTGTAGTCAGAAAAACAGACTTCAATCATTTTAACTAACAAAGGTTGTTTTATGATCTAGTGTATATCAATATTTGAGAAGGTGTTTCCTATAGTCTGAAAAAAAATGTGTATTCTTCTGTTGTTCAGTGGAGCATTCTAAAAATATGTTAGGTCTAGTTGGTTCATCTCACATCTTCTATTTCCCTGTTGATCTTCTGCTTATTTGTTCTATATCCGTTATTGAAGGTTGGATATGAAAGTCTCGAATTGTTATTGTTGAATTGTCTATGTCTCCCTTTAATTCTGACAGTTTTTACTGCATGTAAATTGGGGCTTTGTTTGCTCAGTGCATAGTTTATAATTACTGTATCCTCCAGATGGATTGGTCCTTGTATTGCTATAAAATGTTCCTCTTTACCTTTAATAACATGTTTTGTTAATTTATTTATTTTGAGAGCAAAAGAACTAGAGAGAGCTCTGCACATGCAGGGGAGGGGCAGAGAGAGAGAGGAAGAGAGAGAATTCCAAATAGGCTTTATGCTCAGCATCTAATGCAAGGCTTGATCCCACCAACTGTGAGATCATGACCAAAATCAAAAGTGGTACACTTAACTGACTGAGCCACCCAAGTGCCCCTGTTTTTTGGTTTAAAATATTTTTTGCCCGACAGGAGCAAGGCCTCTGCGGTTCTCTTATGGTTACTATTTTCATGGCACATCTCTCCCCATCCTTCTACTTGCAGCCTATTTGTATCTTTGAATATATGGTTTTTCTCCTAGAGACAACATGCACTTAGATCTTGTATTTTCATCCAGTCCAATGTTTTGTCTCTTGAATGAATTGCTGTCCAATGAAAATCCATTTCCATTTAATGTTATTATAGAGATAGTTGTAACCATATCTGACATTTTACTTTTTTCTGTATGCCTCTCATGTGCTTTTTGTTCCTCCATTCCTCCTTCCTGCTTTTCCTTTGCACTGTGTAAATATTGACTAGTAGAACATTTGCACTCCTTCAGTGATTTTTCACTATATTTTTTGAGTTGTTTTCTTAGTGATCACTTTAGAATTTTTGTGCCTTATCAGTATCTTCTTCAGATTTATACCAACTTACTTCTACTGAGATATAGAAGCATTACTCCTGAATAGCTTTATTACTTTCCCTCCTTTTTGATCTACAATTATCACACATACTACATATAGACATATGTTTGAAATTCAATATTACAGGGGCAACTGGGTGGCTCAGTCCATCAAGCATGAGACTTCGGCCCAGCTCATGATCTTGCAGTTCATGACAGCCCACAACCTGGGACCTGCTTCAAATTCTGTGTCTCCCTCTTTCTCTGCCCCTTCCCTGCTCACACTCTGTCTCTATCTCTCAAAAATAAATAAACATTAAAAATTACATGGCAAATTACATAAACACCAATATTACATGCCAAAATTATTGCTTTATAGAATTTTATGTTTCTTGAAGGAGCTAAGAGAAGTCATGGTTCAAATGCCATAGACTCACTGTTCTTACAAATTTTTTTATTAAAGTTTATTTATTTTGAGAGAAAGAGATAGAGCGTGAATGGGGGAGGGAGAGAGAGAGGAAACGAGGGAGAGTATCTCAAGCAGGCTTCACACTGTCATTGCAGATTCTGATGTGGGGCTCAATCCCACCAATCATGGGATCATGACCTAAGCCGAAATCAAAAGTCAAATGCTTGACTGAGCCACCCATGTGCCCCAGTTCTCACAAATTTTTGTTGAATTTTCTTGAATAAGTTTCCTTCATTTACTGCATGCCCTTGGAAATATTTCAGAGATTTTTAAGTGGCTTGTATTGTTCTTTATCATTTTTACCAGGTGTCCTTGTTTTGCAGAGGAACAAGGCCATGCAGCTCCTCCATGGCCAATCTTCATGTGGAATGCTAAAGTATATATACTTTAATTTTCATCTCTTTTTTAAAATATGCTTTCTATACACAAAGAACAATTTTCATGAGTTTAAATGGCCTGTAGCAAGGGGGAAAGACTTTTCTTTATATTTACAATATCATTGAACACATGTGGAATGTATGTTTGAGCTTGTTTGGTTGGTTAAGTTCTTGTTTACAGCCTCCTCCCTACATCAGAAAGGATTGGAGATGGTTTAACTGCTGCTTACACTATGGCAAGACAAGTAAAAATTAACCAAGGAGAGTAAGGCAAAGGGAAAGTATGAACTGCTCAGAGGTATTTCCAATAATGGGATAATTTTGTTAAGTGTTTCTACTTTCTTGACTGCTCTCCAGTGTAACCAAAAGCAGATGCAATTTTTTGAAGCTCCTGGTGTCTATACAGGGACTAAAACTTATCCCCATGCCTGTGACTCACAACCCGAGGAACACTTGGGTTCTCTGGACTCTATTTCTCTGCAGTGCTTAACCTATGAGATGAGCCATTCATTAGCACAATTTTTCAAGCCCTTTGTTTTTACACAAATATTCCTCCTGTCTTGTGCCAATATTTATGTCTCCACACTTATGAATTCATGACCTATCTTGTTCCCAGAAATATTGCCCTAAAATTTATCATTACATTCTCTTGTAAGAATAATAACCAAATTTGAAATGAATGAGTTATTCATTTGGATTAATTTGGAAGACCTTGCTCATGGCTGTGAATATACAGAAATATTTGATAGACTACTGAATAGCCTTCAGTCTAATTACTGTTGGTCGAGAACACCAATCCTATGTCATTTACTCTTGTTTTAAATTCTGCTGTTAAGAAATAAATATTAAATTCCATTGCAAGGATCAGCTCTTTAGGACAGAGTTTACTTGTAGCCAAGTAAATGTGATTACATCTCCAATGGAATTAAAAATCTTGGAGCTGCGTTGTTCATCTGTGGCAAAAGCTTCTGTCTACCAATATTTATCTCCAGCCTTCTTCTTTGCTAACAAAACTATGATTTTATTCAGGGTGGCAATTTGACTAGCTCCAGACAATGATTCATGATTGGTTTAGGCCAATTATGACAATCATTCATCTCTGCCACGTACCCTTTTTCCCGGACTCTTTTGCAAGTATTTGACCCAGGTCTGGTCATGAGATTGTAGGGAGAGGTGCTGGAGGACCCTCTAGGAAATATTTTCCTCTGCTATAAATGGAAATCCCTTTTTTCCTCTGGCTTCTTTTTCTCCCTATATTAAATGAAACTTTGACAACTATTTTGCAACGTCAAGGTATGAACTTAAGGACAAAAAGCTGGTACTGCAAAGGATTGGAAAGACATGAGTCTGCATCCTTGATGACATTTCTTGAGCTTCTATGCGAAACCTGGACCTTTGTCTTATTATCACACTTATTATGTGAGATAATTAAACCATTTCAAGGTTTAAGTCCTTTTTAGTCAGGTGTTCTGTTGCTTGGAGCTTACCGCATTCCGAAGTAATACAGTGGTCCTACCAAGTTATTACTAAAGTTTCATGGTATATAGACACATTTGCACAGAAGGCAGAAGAATTAGAACCTAACCCCAATGTAGAAGAGAACTTAAAAAAAAAATGCTTGAGTGATTTAATCAGATAGTTGTGACACTAGTACTTTTCAGAATTTAAGAACTCCACCAATAGTTAATTGAAAATCCAAATGGAGCTCTGCCAATGGGTTTTCTCCCTACTGTTTGCATCTGAGTAGATGTGCTTGGGGCTCTGCAGAAGACCCCTGTCAGATTTGCCAGACACATGCAAGATTCCCCCATCCTGAGTGGATGTCACCAAATATTGATTGCTTTTAGAATTTGTGGCCTGCAAATCCCTACTTAAAGCTCATCAGGAAGCATTCTCAAGCTCTTTCCTGTCTCGGTTGTGGAAGCAGAGGTCTACCTTGTACCCTACTACATCCCTTCACCCTGCATCTCCAGCCTTTCCTGTGCTCTCGGCTAGTCCACACTAAAGTAGGCAAGAACCTGGGTGTAGACCTTGCACCACCAAGGTTGCATTGGCACATGGTTCACTTCTGTTTCTACCATAACAACCCACCAGGGGAGGTTAACTGAATGCATCTTTGTTACTATTTATAAACTAGTGGGTCTGTTCCCCATTTCCTTTTCCTAAATGCATCCACTCACCCTTCTGCTCTTATTTAAATATAAGAGCAGAGCCCTCCAGAAGTTATTGGGTTCCTGCCCCCTATCAGGTTGACACCAAACCCTTATTAAGACAAATGCTTGTCTATTTTTGTACTATATGGTAACTGCATTTAATTAGCATATCATGTATTATATTGGTATGTGACTTAGAGTTTACAAGGTGCTTTTATAATAAACATTTTGTCATTTAGTGACCTCGCAACTTTTTGTATTGGGTATTTTATTTTATTCCTCTGTTTAAAAACAGAAAAGTTGAGATCAAGAGATTAAGCGACTTGGGTCATGTGGTGATTCACAAAGAGACTTCTCCCTGAGTGGGATCAGGGAAGGAGCTATTCTGAATCAGAAGCAAATAGCATCCAGGAAAGAACAACATCAGATCCTGGGCCTTCAGAGCCAGAGCACAATGGCAAAGAGACAGGGCAAGAGGCTGGGTGCCAAGGGGAGCAGAACAAGGCTGGGAAGCAAGATAACATGGGGAAAATAACATGATCTAGTTCTTGATGTGAAAGAAAAGCATCTTGAGTGGTTCTGCATTCATCTATCTTGGGTTTTCAGTTCTGGGAGGCAGCATATTTGGGGGTTTTTTGATGCAAAAAGTTTCCAGAGATGAATATCACATCTCACATGGATTTTAGTGTCTTGGGTAGATTGCAAAATCAAGAATGTTCCATGAAGGCGATCAAAGATGATTCTAAATAAACCCTGGAACTATACTTAGTCTTTTGGCAGTGTTGACACTAGATGTGGTATAAGAAAATTATTTTGACCCCTCCTCTCATGTTACAGACTAAGAAATCTAGACATCTAGACTCAGTTGACTAAGATTTTGCCTAAGCTCATATGCCTTTTAATAGATACCTGGGTCAAATCCCAGACCTATGCTTTTCCTATTGTTCCACATGGAAGTGTATCTCAGTGATGAGGAATTTCTCATGGCTTCCTTCTCTGCCCTACACTGTGGTTGGTACACTGATGGTTTGGTAGTTGCAAATATGTGTAAACCCTAATCCCACCATTTATCAGCTGCCTGACTTTGAGCAAATTATTTAACCACTCAGAGTCACAATTGGCCATTTAAAAAATGAGCATATGAATCCTTGTCTTGCAAGGCTGTTGTGAAACTTTATAAGACAATATGCAAAAAGAGCCTTGGAGAGTGTTTGCACATAAGAATTGTTTAATAAATGCAATTTTAAGGTAGTGAATCCACGCAAGATAACACTCTAAGGGTAAACTTCTTTTCTGTAAAAATTGTCATTATCATACATCAAATTTTCATGTGCTAGGTAGTGAAGCAGTTTGAGCCATCAGCACTACTCATAAGCGTTCATTAAATCTCGACTCTGTTTGGAGCTATGTGTGTGTGTATGTGTGTGCACACCCTGGGTGGGTGTGGATGTGTGTGTGTACATGAGGGGGTTGCAATATACAGTAGGTTTTAAGTAAATGCTAAGCTTTCAAGGAGTTTCCAGACTTACTGAAGAGATAAAATTTGGACCTATAAATTAGCAGCAACAGGATCAGATGTTTTTTTAAATGAAAGATAGAAAGAATAAGAGTTGTGGGGTTAGAGGAGGTCAGCCCCAACTAGAGCGGTCCAGAGAAGCTTAATTGAAGATGTGGATTTGGACTCACCCTGGAAAGAAGAGGAAGTTCAATAGGCAGAGAAGGGACAGAGAGTCACAGTCATACCATTTCAAAAAAGAGAAAAGGAATTCTAGATATCACTTTTCCTGCTGAATTTGGCAATCACTAATCCAGAAGTCAAGAAGTAAGGAGTGTCCCTATCAGAGAGCTCTAGGGCCTGTGTCAGCTCCACACTCTGCAGGCAGCTCTGTCCCCCAGACAAGAAAAGTATGGAGTCACAGGTAGCAGGGATGAGGGTGGAGGCTCTATTGGCAGAGGCACCAGGTTGGCTGTGGCTCTGGGGCCAGTGAACCCATCAGTTGGTGGCTGGCAGGCACTTTACATAACATGGGGTCCTGGGAAGCCTTAAAGGGCTTCCCTTCTGCAAACAGAGAGCTGCACTGCAGTAGGTGCCCTGGTCTCAATGCAGAAAGAGTTTCTAGCAGAAAGAGTACCTGCTGCCTCTCCATCACAGCTCCTCATGCCCAACAATGTGAATGGCATGTGTGAGGGAGCAAACAAGAGAGCAGATTTTCACATTTCCATAGTCTGGCTTTGCAGTGATAGCAACTCGTTGATTCATTTTAAATGACATTATCCTGCTATCCCTCAATAATCACTATTATATACTTTCAGTGTTCTAGAATTCTAAAATTTACTAAAATTTGAACACAGGAAAATGACATTTATTCCAACTTTGAGAAACAGTATTAATAACATTACCCCACACACCCATCTTTTTCCATGGGCTCTTGCAGGCTCTTGGCAAAGCTCAGCCAAGCATGGCTGTGGGGACCTGATTCCTTTGGGAATTCAAGAGTTCTGGAATGCTTTTTAAACAGATACAAGGTGCAATGGTTAATTTTATAGGTCAGCTTGGCTAGTCTATGGTGCCCAGTTGTTTGATCAAGCACTAGTCTAGATGCCACGGTGAAGATATTTTGTAGATGTGGTCAAGATCTATAATTAGTTGACTTTAAGTAAAGATGACCCTCATGATGTGGGTGGGGCTCATCCAATCAGTTAAAGGCCTTAAGAGCAAAAATGAACATTTCTCTAAAGTGAAGGAATTCTGCCTCAAGACTATAGACTAAAAACTCTGCCTGTATTTCCAGTCTGCTGGTCTACTCTACAGATTTTGGACTTGCTGGTCCCATAAATCACAAGTCAATTCCCTAAAATATCATATAGATGTGTATATGTATGTGGGTTCTGTTTCTCCAGAGAAACTTGACTTGTGACCTTGTAAATAATCTCCTGGGATCCAGGGAAGGATAACCAAGAAATATGAAAGGAGTCTGTGGGGAGGGATGGCTGAGTCAGGTAAGAGAACTTCTGTTCTTCCCAGAGCACCTGGGCCTAGTAGCCTCTGAGCACCCATAGCAAGAGAGGCTGAGACACATCTACAAATGTTACAGGTTTGTGGTCTTTTTACAAAAGATCATTGATTTCCCATTTAATTGAGTTTTCCACTTTATAATATGACTGCCATGTCTGTTTATTGTAATGAGTAATAGGCAATTATATAATTTCTTAGTTTCCACACCATTAAACTGGGTACTCAAAACCATCATGGAAGTAGGTCCCTTCCAAAATTCCTGATTCCTCATCTTTGACAGGAACTGGGCTGCTAATCTGTCCCAGGGGTTTCAGGCTGCCCCTCAATTTGGATATAATCTCCAAATCCAACTCAGTACCAATGCTTTCTTCTCCTTCCTCCAACCTGCTACATGATTAATGAAAGGCCTTTATCTTCCTAGTTCCAGCTAATGGTTCATTCCTCATTTTTGTAGCATTAGCCAAAAGAAACTACTCGTTGTTAAGGCTTCTCTGATATGCATAATCAGCCATTTCTCTTACATTTGAAATGTCTTCATTCCTATAATAGTTTTGTGGCTGCAGCAGCTGTTGGACATTTTCTAGTTTTTGCAGAGCTTTGCAGCTGTGGAAAAATCTCCACTAAAGGTTCTACAGTTTAGTTTAATGCAGATGTCTGGACCTGGTGTGGTTAGTATAAAAATTCAATAGCAGGAGTAATTATTTTTTATTATTGTAATATACGGGAAGAAGATCCTGGCTTCCAAATTGGAAAGTCCCACAGTGAACCAATAAAGTTTCTACCTCTGACCTCCTCAAAGGCTGGGATAGGGAGGCTTATGGTTTCGGGCCAAGGTCCAGGGGCTCAGAGTGCATGGTCTTGTCAAGGTCAAGGCCCTGAAGCCTGTGACCTGGGCTGGGAGAGGGAAGGGGAGCAGAGCTGAGGTCACTGTTGGCCTCCTCATTCATGACTCCTGCGTGTCATTGGGGCTGGCTACGGAGCCTCACACACAGCCCCGACAGAGATGGTTATGCTTTTTCCTTTGTTTTTCCAGCCCCAACAAAAACATCTTCTGATTGAAACACTTGAGAAAGCTCCTTCACTTTGGAAATTTGTGACATCACACAGAGATTTATGTTTTGACCTCTTAAAAGGAATTAAAAATGTCCCAAGGTATTTGCACTAAACTAGCCTAATTCAGGGACTTCCCGTGTGTTGGCCATTGGCGTGAACAGTGAGGGATGCCAGAATCAGCACTGCCTTTCCTCTGGCCTCTCAGAGTTTTTCCTCAACAAATTGACAGTTTCTGACTGCTATGACTTGATTGTTCCAGCGCCTTTCATTCTGTGAGTGACAATCGTGTGAAACCTGGTGCCAGCTGAGTCTTGACTGACAAAGTGCTGTCTCTGTCTCCAAGCTCACCTGTCACTAGGTCTCTAGGTCAATAGGAGGTTGCCTTCAAATTTTCTTTTTTCTACTTTCTAAAATACTCTATGAAAAGAACAATTTTATATATATGGCACCACATATTTTTTAAAAATATTTTTATTTATTTCTAGGAGAGAGAGAGAGAGAGAGAGAGAGAGCGTGAGCAGGGGAGGGTCTGAGAGAGAGGGAGATACAGATTCTGAAATAGGCTCCAGGCTCTGAGCTGGCAGTCAGCACAGAGCCCGATGCGGGGCTCGAACCCATGAACCGCGAGATCATGACCTAAGCGAAAGTCGGAAGCTTAACCGACTAAGCCACCCAGGCGCCTCAACACCACGTGATATTTAAAAATTTTCTCATCTTATAGGCACAACTCAGGGTGTGAAATGGTGATGGACCAAGGAACACTTTGGACACTCAACAGGTCCCTGTAAATATTTGGTGAAGGGTTGCTTTAGATATAAAGTCAAGGTCATATGACATCATATCATAACAAAATGTGTCCTCACACCCAGGGGAAGAATGGGGCAGGGTCAAGGGAAGCCATGACCTGATGATCTGAGTACCCAACCTGAGGGAGTAACAGGACACTTAATGGAAGAGATGACTGAAAGCATTTAGACCTTATACAACTTTACTGACAGTTCCTCCAAGGAGTGACCACAGTGTTGTTTTTTCATGGAAAAGAGGTTTTATGTGGTACCTCAGTATTCTTTTTTTTTCTTTTCCAGAGACCAGTTAGAAGGAGGGACCTGGGTTCTCCAGGCCTGGACAGCCAGTGTGTGGCCGCACTCAGCCTCTCCCACCTTTCCTCCCCCCAAATGGTTCCTTGGGTGATTGGGGCTGGAGACCGTGCAGCAGATCCTTTGAGAAGCACGACACTTTACTCATATACTCATTAAGATTGAGAAGATGGGCAGCACTGGCTTTCGCCCTCAGGTTCCAGGTGAATGGCAGCTCCCTTACTCAGAGGAGTCCAGGCAGCTGCAGGGGGCTGCTCAGCTGCTTCCTGTTCCCCACCAGTCCTGTGGTGGTATCAGACTCAGGGACATCAGTGTGGCTGGGATTCAGGGCCAGTGTGGGGTTGAGAACCAGGAGAGATGGAAGAGGAAACAGCATTTCTGCTGGATTTTTCCTCTTCCCCTTTCTATCTCTCCTGGACCCTGAGTGGCCTCTTCCTGGCTCAGGTCCTCAGCTCATGGATGCAGCCCCCATAAGGGTCACTCATGCTGGAGCCCCCAGTGCAGAGGCCCAGTTATAAGATTCTAGAGCCTAGAATTCTTCTTCAAAGCTTGTGTTTCCCTGTCATCCTGTAAGGCTGAATATGGGGTGCAATTTGAGAGACCCCAAAAAGTTACCACCACCACCCAAGCTCCCTCTATAAATCACTATAACTGAGGAAAGATAGCCATTCCTTTGGAGTGAGGCATCTCTGTGGGTCCTCCACCTTAAAATAGGAATATGTTTTGTAAAGCAGGGCAAGTAATTCATTGCACCACTTATGCTTTGCTTATACACCTAGTAAAATGCCTAGAAGGGGCCAAAGGACAGCAAAATTTTGGAAAGGAGGGTAAAGAGGAATAGTTCACAATATGGAGGATAGGTGCAGGGAAATGCCAAAACCAGAGTGATCCCAAGGAAGTAAGATCATTGGTCACCTTGATGGAGGTAGAATGGAGGAGCAGGAAATGCCTTTCAAGAGGGAGGTAGCACAGAAGAAGCCAAAATAAACACCCCATTACACTTGGCCAGCACAGATCCACTGGGAAAACTGACAATGGATAAAAACAATTCTGACCAGTCTACTTCCTTTGGGTCACTGTTAATGACCTGTGAGTCAACTCTTTTGAGGCCAACCCCCTCCCATTTTCACAGCCCTGCAAAGTCAGCCAGCAGGTATAACTACTTATTGATTTTATATGAACTAAATAATCTAATTAAACAGTTGATGAATGAATAATAGAAATCAGTGTCCCTGGATTTTACATTTACTCATACAGACAAATTCCATTCATTCTAATTTCCCAGCATCCCACTTTCCAGAATGCATCCATTAAGCAGTAGACCGCTATAACAATTGACCAGGGTGGTCCCCTTCTCCAGCCTCACAAAGCTTTGCCCACCCAATACAAATTCCATGATGAATTAACTGGGCTTTGTCCTTATCCTAGAGAGTGTGTGTGCAAATATCTGGTTAATATCACAACATAAGCATTTTGAAATAGCATTGAAAGACCCTAGCTAGTCACTGGAAGAATGTGAGGTTCCCCAGTTACTGCAGAGAACAACGATAGTCTGAAGCACAAGGGTGGGGGAGAAATAGAGAAAGGGAGAGAGAATATTTGTTCATACCTAACCTATGATCCACTAGCATCTCAACACAATGCAGAGATCTCGGTGCTTGGCTTTATCTAGTTAGTGATATGAAGACTTACAGAGAAGCCATGAGACATGCATGTTCATAATGACCTCTACCGTATACTGAGCATTGCTATCTTCAAGTTCTATGCTTGGGAGTCTACAAACATAATCTCGTTGAAGCATCACATGGATTTGAGCAGCCAATGCAAACGAGTGACCAATGTTCTACAGATTAGGAAACTCCTTTCAGAGAGGCCAAGTTAATTTGCCCAAAGTCAGAGTCAGGATTGTAATTTGGGTGAGTCTGTTTCCAAAACCTCCACCTTAACCACCATCTCACACAACCTTTAATGATCTTTGTCAGTTACACATTTTCCCACATCCAACCTGGCCTCAGGTTAGCCCTCATAAGTCTCCAGCCCAAGTTAGGGTCTGCCCTTCCTAGTTACTAAATAGCCCTCAGGGTTTGTTGCTTTAATATATCCTGTCCAGGCCAAAAATTTTAGCTGATTTTAATAGAAAACAATAATTTAAATTAGACACTGAAAATTTACCTGCAATTGACTTAACCACAGACAGCTGACATTTCTTTTCATTTATGTCAAGGATCAAACTTTCTTAAGTGTACTTGGTGACCAAAGCACATCTTTTTTTTATTAGTCCTTTAAACCTGAACTCATTTAAAGTTTTAAAGTTTCATTGAATTTATTAGGTTTTAGCTTGAAATGTTGCTGGCCTGTTAGGCTGTCCCTGGAAAGTGCAGATTTGACCACTGACGCAAAGAGAACATTTAATAAAGAGCTTCCTGGAGGGCTTATGTGTGACTCACAGTGGCTGGATGATGGTTGTATAGTATCCTGAGATGTCAGTCACACTTTTGCCCCCATACAGTTTGAGCTACTAAATAAACAGCTGTCTCTTCTTTGAATCACACTTTCTTTAGTATCTAAAATGTAACAGCAGCTTCATCCTATATCTGTACCTTAAACTCTCATTTTATTTAAATAATTTCTCCTAAAATCATTATTGATTTTATGATGGTCCAGCTTCTCAGGTCTGGCCAACCTATGATCTAGTGTTAGGACTAAAGTAAACATTCACCTCATCCTTGGAAACTATATCAATGGGAACATGAGGTCCTTCAGCTCATGCTAAAATCTCCAGGAGCTGTCAGCAACACAAGGACTTTCCTGCCTGCCACACTCATGTACAAAACCCTACTAGATATATCTTATATCTAGATAATTTTTAAAATCAAAATTAACATATCAACTGTATGTAAGTGCAGAGTGTTTTCAACTCAGATTGGCTTAAAACTAATAGAGTTGCTTTAAAATGATCACTTCTTGATTTTTCTTTCTATTACATTCATTTCAAATATATACATAGAGGAACTTCTGGTTCTGGTTGCATGGGAGTAACTAGTGCCAGACTTACCCTTGTACCATAAACAGTCATAATGCTTGACAAATATATGAGGACATTGTTTTTAGGCACTGAACAGTACATACTGCAGAACTGGGATCCCTGAGAGAAGGGAAATATGCGAGGTTAACCCCACATTTATCACAGCTCTTTGAGGACAGCTGCTTGACTTAAGTATCAGAAGGTAGAACTCAAACCGAGTATGGTAAACTTGCTGAGCTGAGAAAGCATAGTTTTGAGTTCAGGGCTCAGGATATCAGAGAGTAAGGAGTTGCACTGAAGGAGGGGACAGATAGAATCAGAAAGGGACAGAAGATTTGTGATGCTTCTGTGTGGGTCCTTAGTCAAAGGCTCACTGCACTTTTCTTCAAAGGGCCTAGCAGAGAGATCTGCTACAGGGTTGAGAGAGGAACTAAGATACTAAAGATATACAGTTCTGGAAGACAGTGAAATTCTAGCCCAGTCAGTATAGACAGTTCTCATTAATATCCAGGTATTCAGCTGGGGCACTGGAGAGGCAGTTCCTTAGGTGTAAGCGCAACTCCTGAAATTAAAGGTCCCCTGTGCCGTATCACCCAAAATGTCCAGCATATTAACAAAAATTTTAAACATGTGAGAAACAGAAAAATTTGACCCATAATCAAGAACAAAAATAGTAAACAGAAACAGACCCTGGAATGACCAAGATGTTAGAATTAGTATAGAAGAACTTTAAAACGGGCATTATAATTATGTTCAAAGTCTTAAAGGAAAATACAGTCTTAATGAGAAAGCAAATAGGAATTCTCAGCAGAGAAATTAAAGATATAAGAAAGAAAAAAAATTGAAATTCCAAAAATAAAAATCATAAAGTCTAAAATGAAAAAATTAATTTGATGATAAGATTAGATATGGCAGAAGAAATGGTGAGTGAGCTCAGAAACAAATCTATATAAATGATCCAATCTGAAAAGCAGAGAAATAAGATCTAACCAAAACAAATAGCCTCAGTGACCTATGGGATATCAAGTGGGCTAACAACTACTTGTTATGTATTACTGGTATGTAATCAGGTCTCAGAAGAAGAGAAGAATAAAAATAGGAGCAGGAAAAGCATATTTTGAAGAAAGTCTGGTCAAAATTTCCCCAGATTCAGCAAAAATACACAAACCTATGGAACTAACAAGTCCCAAAAACCAAACCATGGCAGATCATAGTCAAAATTATGAAAATCAGGGGCTTCTGGATGGCTCAGTTGGTTAAGCATCCAACTTTGGCTCAGGTCATGATCTCACAGCTGATTACTTCGATCCCTGCATCTAGCTCTCTGCTTTCAGCAGAACCCACTTTGAATCGCCTGTCTCCCTCTCTCTCTGCCCCTCCCCATGCACTCTCTCTCTCTCTCCATTTCTCAAAAACAAATAAATGTTTTTTTAGTTCTGAAAATCAAAGACAAAGAGAAAAATTTTAAATATAGAGAAAAATAAAAGTGGAGCAAGAAGAAATGATCTGTTATATTCAGAGGAACAATAATTCAAATGATGGCTAACTCTGCATCAGAAATACTGAGAGCCAGAAGAAAATGTGATCAAATTTTTAAAGCTCTGAAATTTAGAAGAAGGAGGAGGAGGGAGAGGAGAATGTAGAAGAGAAGGAGGAGGAGTTGGCATTTTCAAGTAAATGAAAACAGAGAAAATGTATTATCAGCAGACTTACATTACAATAAATACCAAAAGAAGTTATTTAGTATGATGGGAATAATACCGGGTGGAAACTCAAATCTCAAAAACAACTGAACAATACAAGACAGTTAAATACATGGATAAATACAAAAGATGGGTTTTTTAAATTTTCTTAAGTTTTGTAACAGATAAATAACTGTTAAACTAGCATTGTACTAGTGTATTAGCATTGTAAGACAGGGTTTGTAACATACGTAAAGTAAAATATATGACTTAAACCCAATCATATCAATAATTACATTGATTAAATAGGACTAGGCACTCCAATTAAATGACAGAGATTATAAAGTGAAACTCAACTATCTTCTATTTGTAAGAGACACATTTTATTTTATTTTTTTACATTTATTTATTTATTTTGAGAGATACTGAGAGAGTGTCAGCAGGGGAGGGGCAGAAAAAGAGGGACAATCTCTGCACTGACAGTGAAGAGCCCATGCAGGGCTCAAACTCGTGAAACCATAGATCATGACCTGAGCCTAAATCTAGAGTTGAAGCTTAACAGACTGAGCCACCCAGATGCCCCAAGGTACGTTTTAAATATAAAGGCACAAAGGATGGAAAGATAGACCAAGCAGATATTAAGCACACAAAAATTAGTATGGCTGAATTAACATTAGACAAAGTAGACTTTAAGATGATGAATATTACTTGGGGTACCTGGGTGGCTCAGTCGGTTAAGCGTCTGACTTTGGCTCAGGTCATGATCTCATGGTTTGTGGGTTCAAGCCCCTTGTCGGGTTTTAAAATTTTGTTTAAAACATTAAAAAAAGTTAAGATGAGGAACATTACCAAAATAAAGACAGACATTTCATGAAAATAAGAGTCTATTCAAAAGTAAGATATGCAAATACATATATAAGCTATCTGTGCATATATATGCATGTTTTTCCTTTTATTTATTTTTAAAAATTTTCTTAATGTTTTATTTCTGAGAGAGAGAAACAGCATGAACAGGGGAGGGTCAGAGAGAGAGGGAGACACAGAATCTGAAACAGGCTCCAGGCTTCAAGCTGTCAGCACAGAGCCCAACGCGGGGCTCAAATCCATGGACTGTGAGATCATGACCTGAGCCAAAGTCGGACGCTTAACTGACTGAGCCACCCAGGCGCCGCATGCTTTTTCCTTTTAACTCCTAATTCCTTCTCCATTCCACCCTGCTTCAGAACTCTCATCTGCGCTCCAGAGTGTGGAGATCTACAGTCCACATGTCTCAGACTCTCTTGCATTCAGGGTCCTCACTGTGAGGAAGGATTCGAACAATCTGATGTCTTTGAGTGACATTTGGAAGGCAGAAGTGAGGCTGAAGCTGTGCATCAGCTGATTCTGTTAGTGAACACAAAGAGCCACTTGGGTTTTTTAACACCCCAGTCATTAGACTTCTCAGTGTCTAGTGATTATCTTGAGTGTGCTCTGAAAAGGAATGAAGCATCCCTTTTACTACTGTGGATCATAACAAGTACCAGAGCCAGTACACAAATCACGTTTTCTGATTTAGGTGGCCTCCTCCTCATGGCGGCTCTTTATTGTGGGATCGCAGTTGTGAAACCAGTGGCTTCCTAATCATTGAAAAGTCAGTGCAGCATTATGCCTTTGGGACACATGCCTAATACTGAACACAAAATCTGTTTCTTTGGCACTCCCAGTGATTCTCTAAGCCAACTGTGGACCAGTAATAAGTTCTGTCCCGTGAAAACCCACTAGTGATGGTTCTATACTCAGCACCCCAACCCTGACAGATACAGGTATGACCTTCTGGCCATAGTTATCGTGTTCATTTGCTAAAATGTTAGGGTTTGTTTGCTACCACAGCATGCCCTATCTGACTTCTGATGACTAAGCTGGCCTCATAACCCATACATGCCCAACACCTAAAGGTCTGCTCTTAACTACCTTCTAATGCTTACAGTTCCCTTGGAAGGACAAGATGGACATACAATCATGAGAGACTGAATTGTCACACAAAAAGGCAAAATGAATATACAGTCATTAGAGATCAGATACCAATAGAGGAAGACCAGATGGATATACAGCCATGAGAGACTGAAGAGCAATATAAGTAGGCAAGATGAATATGTAGTCATGAGAGATCAGACCACCATGCAAGATGGGAAAGAAGGGCTCAGAATAATGGTATGGACAGTGAGGCTATAGACACACACACACGCCGCTCACAGGGAGTGGGGATGGTGAGGAAGGGCAAAGCACAGGACTGGGGCTTCACATATCAGGCAGAGAGGAGAGAAGCTAGAGCTCTGTGGTTCTGGCAAAGTCCAATTTCCTGATTCTCCCTCCTCTCCCTGCGTGACAGTGACAAAGGCCAAGCTGCATTCTACCACAGCTACCATTTACGGCAGAAACCCAAGGACAGCTTGGCCCTTGCAGACCAAGTGGCTCATCGAGAGATTAGATGGGTTAGTTCTGCACACACCCGCAGATGTGGTACACAGTTGCTGGAACAATTTTGTCTGTAGTTGCTTTTGGCAAATGAGAATTAGCACATGTTACCTGTCTGTGACCATCTGTTCCTTGAAGCTGCTTAGTCAGACCCATTAATGTGCTAAATAATGGAGCCTGTGAGAAGAAATTACTTAGAAATACCAGTGTTTAGAAAGAAGGAGAATATTTGTTCAAAAGTATGCCTCTAGCATTTTGTAGAATTGCTGCTCTTGTTAATTTCACTGGAATCAATTACGGTCATTGGTGTGTCTCATAGGCTTGGAATGGCATCATCTTTTATTTAAGAAAAATCACAATATGTCATTGTTTGAAATAAGTCATCATCTTTCTGGTTCCTAGCTTCTGATATTGGGCAAGTCATATAACCTGTCAAAGATTCTGTTTCCTCAACAAGGATGGAAACTATATCTGATGATCAAGCCAGTTGATTTATTCTATCTACATTCATTGAGTATCTACTCAATATTGTGAGATGAAGGAAATACAAAAACTGTCCCAAAACAAATATTCATTTGTCTCAAATATTTGGCATTTTGCTTAATGGTCATAAACACCTGCTCTGACCCAAGGTAACCATATCTATGATGGCTATTCCCAGTGGAATATAATAATTCCCAGAGATGGGTGAAGCTCTGCTAAGTGAAAACCCCATTGCTGTGAATGGGGTGACATCTGATCCCTGGGCTTCTCCATAAGCCAGGAGCCCAGGGGGCAGAAATAACTTCTCAGGAACTCATCTCTTTCAGGGGAGAGAGGGATTCAGACGCTCAGAGGGGATAAATCCCATTTTTCAAACTCTGTGCCCTACTCTTGCTCCATTTAAAAGGTTCAAATGGAAATCATTGACAGTTTCAAGAAACTGAGCTTTAAGCCCTGACAAAGACAAAGCATACTTACCCAGGAGAGGAAATAGGGGAGAAGTACACGGAGCCTGCAAGATCAAATTAAATCCCGCCTCTGACCCTCAGTTGTTTTGTGATCTCAATCTCATTTAGCCTCAGCTTCTCCACCCATCAAATGACCCTGGTAAGAATTCTCACCTCATGGGAGTTTTTATGAGGCTTTGTGATAAAACATGTCGAAGTGTTTAGGGAGTTGCTGGTATGCAACAAGTGCTCAATAAATCATTATTATTTTCATCATAAACTTTCATATAATTATCCACATTTCACAGGTTCCTCCCATCTCAGCAAATTGCTGTATTTCTGTGCATGCTTCCTCATGCACATGCTATTTCACTTTCCTATAACCCCATAGATGGATTGTTCCCTGATGGGTCACATGCTGTGCAGAACCTTGGCACATGCTTTCTGGAAGGGGTGCTGATTGCTTCTACCCTCCTCACCCAGAGGCTTCTCCAGTGATCCCACAGCTACACACCAGCCCTCCTCTCATGACTTGCTGTCCCTGGCATCTCCAGCAAACCTACACAGGCAATTTCAACACCGAGGGGTCCAGGACCACCTGGAGATCTCCAAAGAGCCAGGACTCCAGAACTGGAAACTGCCCCAGGAGGGCCATGGGTGTTTCCAGAAGTTCAGGCAACTTACAGAGAAGCTACATCCCTCAGTTTCCCTGCCCTGCAAGAATGATCATGATGAATAAAAATGGGAATGTAGGAGTCAGAGGACTGAGGCCAAAGACACACTTGGGCCAATAGGCAAGGGTTTGCCTTCGTTGAGCATCACATCTTTACCTGTACAGTGAAGGGCTGAACGTTTCGACTTGTAACTCCTGGCCTAAAGCCAGCAACTTAGCCTCTGTCTGTCTCTCTCTGTCTCTCCATGTTGCTCTGTCTCTCTCTTTCTCCCTCTCCCTCTCTCTGTCCTTTTCCCCATCCCCCCAACCCCCCCCACCCCCGTCTCTACTTCCCTCTTTCTTTCTATATCAAAGTTCCTGTAACTGTCAGGCCTTTGGGTGAAGACTGAAGTGGAGGCCTTGTCTACTTCTCAGGGTTAATCTGAAGTATTCCAGGCTCAGGGCAGTGGAGACAGAACAACTACTCAAATATTTTGGCCTCTTGTCATTGAACCTCCAGACAACATTTTGAAACCTCTCTGACCCATCTGATCATACTGTCATTTTGCCTACTTGTATGTGTTCATCTCTAGGGAACTGAGTTGCAGAGAGGGGACTGTGACTGTAGATATCTCTTTGCTGCCAATGGAGAAGCTTCTGTTTGGAAATTCTCACTTATTCAACAGGACATCTAGTTTGAAACAAGGATATGAGAAAACACTCTGCAGGCGGGAGTGACTTCCTGGGAAGCCACAGGCTTTCAACCCTCCTCCTCCGGGTATCCAAGGCTGAGTGACAGTTGGGGGGATAATTGGAGAATTGCCCTTAGCCCATACCTGCCTCTATCACATACACTCCCTATGTTGCTTCTCTTCAGGGAAAAGAGGGTACATGGCACCCCCAAGGTAGCTTTGAGAGAAAGAAAGGTAACACTGTTGGTGGGGCTGCATGGGTAAGGCATGTGCACAAGGTAAAGGTGGTCATGTGACTTGAGCTATTTCAGAGTCCCACAGAACCACCAACCCTGCCTACTCCAGGTGTCTCCAGAGTCTGAGCTCAGAGCTAGCTGTAGGACACACCTGCAAAATGTGGAGTGGCTCCCTTCATGGCCTCCCAGAACAAGACTATGGTCAGGACGACCCATGGCCCTGCATCAGGAACCCACATAGCCTTGGGGAGATGTATATTTCCTCCTTTATGCAGTTAACTGAGCACTCAGAGAGGCCAGGCTGTGGGGTGGAGTGCCACTCATCACCCTAAGGTGCACCCATGCAAATGCCTTCCTGGGGTTGTACTTTTCCTGGTTGAAGAATTCTTTCCCCTGGAGCAGTGATCACAGAAGATGCTCACAGCTTACAACAAAGAGCAGTTCCTCTATAACTTCTCTTGCACAGATCAAGAGAGATAAACTTAGAAAAAAGAACACAGTTTTCAACTAACTGGACTGAGACATTGCAAAGACGGGCACTGAATGCTGATCAGCCCAAGCCCAACTGATAAAGCAATCTCAAGTCCTGCATGTTTCTCTCATGCTATTTATGAGATTCAAATGGAAATTATTGAGGGTCTATGCAATCAACTGATCCTTGAATTTCTGACTAAGATAAAATGGATAAATATCAAAGAGAAGAAATATAGGGAAGGTCAAGAGCTCAGACTTTGGAAGCAGTAAGGTACACCAGGGCCCCTCCTCCTGCCCCCAGTCACTGGACTGGGGAGTGCAGCCTGGGGTAGTTCCCTGCTCTGTATCTTAACATTACCTAACCTCATAGAGGCTGTGCATGGATGCAGCTCTCTAAAAATGTGCCAAGTCACAATGAAAGCATTTTTAATAACTGGTATTTCACCAAATAATGTTGTGATAGTTTTGTCTTCATAACAACTAATTCCTTGAAGATGCTTTTTTATAAGTTTTATGGATGAACTTATGTAATGTTTATAAGTTATAGCAACAAACTTCCAAAGCAACCACAGTAAAATAAAATAATCCCATAAGCTGCTATTGGCCATCATCTATCCCATGAAATAGTGGAATTTACAGCTGGCCTGAGTCTCACTACAGACTTTCCGGGTCCCCTTGTCTTTGTGAGAGGAAACATAGAAGTGACCAGGACAGAACCGGAACGGCTCACAGCAGCACTGGGTAGGGTGACCAACAGGCATGTCTATGGCCCAGCAACTACACATATCAGCTGGCCAATATTAAACACCCAATATATGCCAGGCTCTGTACTGAGTCTTTTGTCATGAATTCCTACACCCACCTTGGAAGCCAGCACTATTATTATATTCATTTTACAGATGAGAACACTGAAGCCCAGAAAGAATAAAGACCTTTCCCAAAATCAGCTTCTGCTGAGAACCCAAAGAAATGTGCCTAGCTGACCGCAGCCCGTGTTCCCAACCACGTCACCCAATACCCCCAGACCATGAGCGGAACTGAGTGAGATGCACCCAGACATTAGCATGAGAAGCTGAAAGATGAGACAAAGACTCAGGCCATGGCTCGCTTGGCCCATATTTGACCTGCCTCTGGCCCACACTTGACCATGGGCCCTTGTCAGTCCCCTCGCTCTGTCTGTGTCATTGACGCCAAACCATCTTCTCAGTGCATTGAACTCAACTCTCCCTGTTCAAGTCTCCATGGACAGAGAGGGTTCCTTTCATTAAATCATGTTCATGATTAGTTTGTCTCAGAATGCAGTCATGAACTTCAGCATTCACCAGTTGCTGAGTTATTCAGTTGGAAGTTGCTCACACCTTCACCAGCAGCCTTTGAAGGAGCTCTGAGTCCCACCTGCTTTGTTTGAAAAGTGCTCACACAGTATTATCTTCTGCCCTAACCAGCAGCTGGGAAAGATCCTGATACTGATTTTGCCACTGACTGTGATGGATGGTGGCCTCAGCTCTCTCGATGGCAGGTGTCAAACTGACCTAATCCGCTTTGGCAGTGGGGCAGTGAGGATCGCTGGCTGTGAAATCTTTCTGCTGTCCACCCTTATGTTTCTGTGGGTATTTCTTTTTTTTTAATTTTTTTAACATCTTTATTTATTATTGAAAGACAGAGAGACAGAGCAGAAGCAGGGGAGGGGCAGAGAGAGGGAGACACAGAATCGGAAGCAGGCTCCAGGCTCTGAGCAGTCAGCACAGAGCCCGACACAGGGCTTGAACTCATGAACTGCTAGATCGTGACCTGAGCCGAAGTCAGACGCCTAACCGGCTGAGCTACTCAGGCACCTGGATATTCTGACT
The DNA here is from genome assembly GCF_003009895.1 of Hyaena hyaena. Lineage (NCBI taxonomy): Eukaryota > Metazoa > Chordata > Mammalia > Carnivora > Hyaenidae > Hyaena > Hyaena hyaena. Next base: position 647,782 of record NW_024081614.1, on the reverse strand, counting down.
TACATCTTCAGTGGGTTTCATTAAGTATGAATCTCAGTGGCCTCGAAGAGTCTGATAGTATGATCGCAACTCATTTAAGGAAAGAAACATGGAGGCAGAGAAAGTGAGTCCACAAAGCTAACCAGGGGCAGAGGCGAGGGGCAGGCAGGCACCACACACCAGTCCAGCCGGGACTTTGGGTTCAGATGAGCCGCGTGAAGCTCACCCACACTCCTACAAAAGGGTGCCAGGATCACTCCAACCATGGAGGCTTGTGACAGTCATCCTTCTGAGAAGGGATGATGCCATGGGGGTGACAAGAGAGTTTCTTCAGGAGAGATCTGCTCAGACAATGTTTCTCTCAACAGTCAGCAGGGCCTTAGACTTGTGAGAGGCTGGGCAGAGAAGGGGTGCTGACTAGACGGAAGGGTGGATACTTTCCAACCAAGAGTTCATGGAGTCACAATGGCCTGGCACATGATCCGCCTGGTGACTGTCCAGATGCTGAGAAGTCCCATGGGAAATAAGAATGGAAAAATGAAGAAAATACAAGCAGAAAATGAGGTCTAAAACTTGGAATATGACCAACAAGTGACTGGATGACTTAGTTTGTGCCTAAAATATTTGAGGTGATACTTCATTAACACAGAGTAATGTATTCAGTGTCTATGTTAGTTACAAAACATAATTCTAAAAGGAACATCTGAGAACCATGGATCAACTTAAGAACCAGACCAATACCTTTGAAATTATCTAGATATTTCCTCCTGATTGGTTGGACTGTGATAAATAAAATCCTGAAAATTGTGTTTATCATCATTCCTTTTAAAAATAGTGGGGGAGAGGGAGAGAGGCAAACCATGACAGACTCTTGAATGCTGAGAACAAACTGAGGACTGATGGGTGTAGGGGGGAAAGGGGGTGATGGGCATGGAAGAGGGCACTTGTGGGGATGAGCACTGGGTGTTTTATGGAAATCAACTTGACAATAAACTATTTGTAAAAAAATAAAAATAAAAATAAATGGATAATGGGGCACCTGGGTGGCTCAGTTGCTTAAGCATTGGACTTTGGCTCAGGTCATGACCTCACAGCTCATGGGTTCAAGCCCTGCATCTGGCTGTCTGCTGTCAGCACAGAAGCCACTTCAGATCCTCTGTTCCCCTCTCTCTCTGCCCCTCCCCTGTGCATGCACACGCGTGAACTATCTCTCTCAAAAATAAATAAACATTTAAAATAAAATAAAATGGATTATGGGGGTGCCTGGGTGGCTCAGTCAGTTAAGCATCTGACTCTTGATTTAGGCTCAGGTCATGATCCCAGGGTTGTGGGATCAAGTCCTGAATCAGGCTCTACACTGACTTAGCAGAGCTGGCGTGGGATTTTTTCTTTCTCTCCATCAATCATTCTCTCTCTCCTTTTTTCTCTCCCTCTCTTTCTCTCTCTCTTTCTCTCAAAAATAAATAAATAAACATTTAAAAAATGGTTTGGGTATCTTTAAACAATATAGTGTTTAGTTTTGCTTGGTTTTGAGCCTGTTTTTTGCAGTCAGCATTTTTTCCAGGATGCAATCCAGTTTGTTAATGTTGCTAAAGTTTATTCTTTGCTATTTAATATTCCATGTGGTTCAACAAACACATTTATTTACCCTGTCTTGACAATGAACATTTGGGCTGTTTTCAGTTTTTTTGCTTTTATGAATAACACTAAGAACATGGCTTGCCTGTTTCCATGTGCACATTCAAAGGTCTCTCTAAAGTACATGTAAACATACCTCTGGTGGTGGAATTGCTGGGTTGGAAAATATGTTTACCATGTTCTCAACTTTACAACATAATGCCAGATTGTTCTCCAAAGTGTACCAATTTATACTCTTTAACTGCAGTTTTTAAATCTCTAGGAGTTACTATTTCCAGACACATAGATTCTTGTTAATATCAAGGTAAAAGTTCAGGTAAAAGATATCTCCTGTAGAAACTAATTTGACAATAAACTATTTGTAAAAAAAAAAAAAAAAAAAGATATCTCCTGTGTTCTTAGTTTACATTTTATTGATGCTAAATATATTAATCATATTTTGTGTATTTATTTACCATTCATATTTTGCTCTCTATGAAATAACTGCTTATAGCCTATCTATTTTTTTATTGCATTGTTTTTCCTTTTCTTATCAACTTGAAGGAATTTTTAATATGAAAACAGTAATAATTATGTGTTGCTTATGTGTACTAAAAATACTTTCTATGTTGGGGCATGTTTTTCATTGTCTTTTTGGTATCTTTTGAAGTACAGAAATCTTTCTTCTCAATGTAGGAAATTATATCAATCTTTCACAGTTAATAATTAATGTATTTTTTTAGTCCCTATTTCAAAAATCTTTTTTTAAATTTTTTTAATGTTTTATTTATTTTTAAGAGAGAGAAAAACAGAGTGTGAGCGGGAGAGGGGCAGAGAGAGAGGGAGACACAGAATCGGAAGCAGGCTCCAGGCTCTGAGCTGTCAGCACACAGCCCCACGTGGGGTTCAAACCCACAAACCACGAGATCATGACCTGAGCCAAAGTCAGACACTGAGCCACCCAGGTGCCCCCCTGTTTCCAAAATCTTAAAGGACTTCTTCAATATCTTTTTAAGCTTGAAGTCTTTAAATCCACTTGGGATTGAGCATGCATATGGTATGTGGTTGGGATTTAATTTCCGTTTTGTCCATATTGATAACAAACAGTCCCAAGAGCATTCTAGTAAGCTGTGCTGTCATTTCTATTGTTTTTCAAATTCATAAAAGGTGTGGAACTGGTTTTTTGGTTCTCTAGCCTGTTCCATGGGTCAGTATGTCTCTCGTTGAGCCAATGAGCAAATACCCATTTGGACAAGTTCCTCTACCTCATTTTTCCTTTTTGCTAGTGTACGGACTCTTCTGGAGGCTTTGTCTTCCATCCAAGTTGTAGAAAAACACTGCTATGTTCCTTGAAAAACTGTTGGGTATTTGATGCAATTGACTTCTTTATTGGATAGTTTTTTAAACCAAAAACATTTTATCTCTCCATTTATTTATATCTTTTATCTCTTTTAATAGCATTAAAAAATTTTTGTCATGCAGATCTTACACACCTTTTGTTAAATATATTTCTAGTGCCTCATTTCAGAGATACGTGTGTGCTACTGAAAATAGCAGTTCGCTTATTTTTATTATATTTTACAAATTGTTGCTGGCATTTATAAATGCAATTGATATTTTACATTGATCTTGAATCCAGTCATCTTGCAAGAACATTCTTAATTTTAATATTTTTTGTAGATTTCTTGAAGTTATTTTTAATGTAGACAAAACCCTATCACCTGATAGTACTGATAGTTTTGTTTTTTTCTTTTAGCTATCCTCACAACTTTCATTCTCTTACTGTGCTGGCTAGGATTTCACTATCAAGGACATGATGGTGGTATACTTGCCTTGTTTCTGAATTTAAAATTAATGCTGCTAGCATTTCACCATTGGAAATGACATTGGCTCTCATTTCAGTAGACAACATTTGTCAAGTCGTTGAAGAAGTTTCCTTCCATTCCTAGTTTATCATAATTGTTTTTACTTTATCAAATGCTTTGGCTTCATCTAAGATTGAATGAATAATTACCTAAAGCAATATTTTAAAATTCATCTATAAAACCACCTGGGTCTTTGAGGAATGATTATCATCTTCATTCAATCCTTATTTGTTTTGTTATATGTAATACAACAATATATTGTGATATTGTTATTTAATGACAATGGAATTACCAAAGCTTTCTATTTATTCTTGCGTACATTTTGATAAGCTTATCAAATGTTATCAAATTTTAAAATTCATTCATTACGGGGTGCCTGAGTGGCTCAGTCAGTTAAGCGTCCGACTTTGGTTCAGGTCATGATCTCACAATTCGTGGATTCAAGCCCTGCATCAGCCTCTGTGCTGATAGCTCCAAGCCTGGAGCCTGCTTTGGATTCTGCGTCTCCCTCTCTCTGACCCTTCCCTGCTCAGAGTGTCTCTCTCTCTCTCAGAAATCAATAAAACGTTAAAAAAATTAAAATTCATTCATTTCATCTATACTTTAATGTTTGTGGTATAATATTGTTCATTGCATTCTTTCTTAATATCTTTGTTACTGTATATGTAGTTATGGTACCCTTTCACTATTAAAATGTTTATTTGTGGTTCCATACAAATTTTAGGATAGTTTGTTCTAGTTTTGAGAAGTATGCTGGTGCAATTTTGATTGGAATTGCATTGAATGTGTAGATTGCTTTGGGTAGTAATGACATTTTAACTATATTTATTCTTCCTATCCATGAGCATGGAATGTTTTTCCATTTCTTTGTGTCTTCTTCAATTTCCTTCATAAGTTTTCTATAGTTTTCATCATAGAGATCATTTGTATCCTTGGTTAGGTTTATTCCTAGGTATTTTATGGTTTTTTGCGCAATTGTGAATGGGATCAGTTTCTTGACCCAGCCATAGCACTGTTAGGAATTTACACAAGGGATACAGAAATGCTGATGCATAGGAGCACATGTACCCCAATGTTCATAGCAGCACTCTCAACAATAGCCAAAACATGGAAAGAGCCTGAGTGTCCATCAGTGGATGAATGGATCAAGAAGATGTGGTTTATCTATATGATGGAATACTACATGGCAATGAGAAAGAATGAAATCTGGCCATGTGTAGCAACATGGATGGACCTTGAGGGTGTTATGCTGAGCGAACTAAGTCAGGCAGAGAAGGACAGATACCATATGTTTGCACGTATAGGAAGATTAGGAGGAACTTAATGGAGGACCGCGGGGGAGAAGAAGGGGAGAAATGGTGGGGGAAAGGGAGAGAGGCAAACCATGAGAGACTCTTGAATGCTGAGAACAAACTGAGGACTCATGGGTGTGGGGGGGGAGGGGGGAGATGGGCATGGAGGAGGGCACTTGTGGGGATGAGCACTGGGTGTTATATGGAAACCAACTTGACAACAAACTATCTGTAAAAAAAAATAATAAAAATAAAAAAATAAAGTATCTCTTCTACTATTTAAAAAAATAAATAAAAATAAATAAATGTTTATCTGTGGCTTCTCTATATTTTTCTTTTTTTCTGTATTTTTCTTGATCAATTTCAGCAACGGTTTATTTCATTACTCTTTTTGTTGTTGTTATTTCAGAGAGAGAGAGAGACAGAGAGAGCCCAAGTGGGGAAGAGGGTCAGAGGGAGAGAGAGAATCAGAAGCAAGCTCCATGCTCAGTGAAGAGCCCAACACGGAGCTTGATCCCATGACCCTGGGATCATGATCTGAGCCAAAATCAAGAGTCAGATACTTAACCAACTAAGCCACCCAGTACCCCTATTTTGTGACTATTTTAAGAATCTCTTCTGAAATTGTTAATTCTAATATATCTTTATTTTCTACTTAGTTTTTTTCATTCATTCTTTCCATTTTTGTATTATTTTATTTTCTGGAATTACTTTTTAAGTTGGATACTCAGCTCCTCAGGTTTCTGCCTTTCTTCTTGTCTAATATAAACTTTTAAGGCATATTTTGATACATGTTTTGGCAATATCTAATGAGTTTTAATATATGCTATTTTCATTATCAGTTAGTTGTATTTTAAATTTTCCTTAAATTAACTGTAGTTTCTTCTTTTACATATCATTCAGATGTATACTTATTACATTTTTAATGGTTTTTAATTTATATTTTTGTTACTAATTTCAATTCAATTGTTTATAGTCAAAATATGTTGTATATGATTCCAGTTATTTGAAAAAATATGATATATGTGACTCCAATTCTTTGAGTTTATTGAGATTTGCTTTATGGCTTATCAAGAGGTCTAATTTTTTTAAACATCCCATGTGTAAAACATAGAAATGGATGTGTATTCCTAATTTCTGATTCTGTAAGTTTCCATTAAATCTAGCAAGTTGATTGTTTTGTTCAATTTTTTCTGTATTGTTATTGAGATTGAGAGAAACACATTAAATCTCACACCATGATGGTGAATTTGTCTATTTGTTTCTGTTAATCTATCACATTTTGAAGTTATGTTATCAAATTCATTTAGTTTAGAATTGTACATTTCTAATGAATTTTAATCTTTTTATGAGACACCTTTCTATTGTTAATAATGCTTTTGTCTCTAAGTCTATTTGTTGGGTGTTAATTTAGCTACTGGGTTTTTTGGTTTTGTTTTGCTTACATTGGCCTGATGTATATTTTTTCATCTTATTTTTCTGCTTTCCATGTCTTTACCTTTTAACTGTGTTATTTATGAATACTAAATACTCAACTTGGTTTCAGGACTATTGTTTTCCTGTCAACTTATCTCTGTTTATCAACTGGAGTGTTTAGTCCATCTATATTTATTGTGATTGCTGATGTATATTTAGAATATTTCACTACCTCCCTACTTTGTGCTTTCTGGTTATTTCACTTTTGCTATACTTTTTTTTTTTTTTAACGAATTTATCATTTTGGAATTGAGAAAACATGCTGGAGGGGCACCTGGGTGGCTCAGTCAGTTGAGTGTCCAACTTTGGCTCAGGTCATGATCTCATGGTTCATGAGTTCGAGCCCTGCATCAGGCTCTGTGCTGACAGCTCAGAGCCCGGAGCCTGCTTCATATTCTGTGTCTCCCTCTCTCTCTGCCCCTTCCCTGCTTGTGTTCTGTCTGTCTCTCTCACAAAAACAAACATTAAAGAAAAAAAAGAAAGAAAAAAAAAACTTGTGCTTTGCTAAGCAGTAATGATGTCTTAAGGCTGTGAGTGGCACATGTGAATGAATAAAGGAATAAAAGAAGTAATGTTGACCATGAAGGAAGCTACCATAATCCATCAAGACCATCCCCAAGGATCCAAAATAGGACATATGGTGACAATCACTTTGAGATCATGCTGCTCCCTTGTCAGGATTCTTCTGTCTTCATACAACAGGTAATGCTCCAGACCCTCATTTGTCCGTGGTGGCATACATAGTGCCTCCTTCAGGTTAGGTCCTATGTTAGGGCCAGAGAGACAAAGCTGAGCATGACAGCCTCTACCCTCATGGAGCTTGGCTCACACTTGTCAACGGATTATTTAAATAACAGAGAAGAGGGAAAACAAAATTAAATATTATCATAAGGTAAAAGGAGCACATGAAGTTAATCAGAAGTGGAGGTGAGTGAGTATTGTGGCAGCACAGAGGAAGTAGCAGTTCACCATTTGGAACAGTATGGATTCTCCAGAACAAAACCAATATATACATAATACAGATTCATTTTATTTTACTTTTTTACACTTTTAAAATATTCATTTCTTTTTGAGGGGTTGGAAGGGGCAGAGAGAGAGGGAGACACAGAATCTGAAGCAGGCTCCAGGCTCCAAGCTGTCAGCACAGAGCCCGACATGAGGCTTGAACCCATGAACTGTGAGATCATGACCTGAGCCCAAGTCAGATGCCTAACCTACTGAGCCACCCAGGCGCCCAGTACAGATTCATTTTAAGGAACTGGACCACACATTCGTGGAGTTGGCAAGTCTGAAATCAGCAGAATGGGCTGGCAGGCTGGAAACTCAGGCAGGGGTTTCTATGTTACAGTCTTGAGACAGAATTGCTTCTTCTGGAATTGCTTCTTCTGGGCCCTCAGTCTTCGCTCTTAAGGCCTTCAACTTGTTGGATGAGGCCCCCCACATTATGGAGGATAATTGGCTTATTAGAAGTCTGTTGATTACAAAATTTTAATCACATCTAAGAAATAAATACCTTTGTGGCAATAGCTACACTGGTGTGTGACCAACATCTGGGCACTGTGGCCCAGCCACATAGTATTCAACCTCCACAGCCAGGGTAGGCTTCCCAGAGAAGATACTTCTTTATCTTTGTGTGGGTGGCTTTGAGGGGGGATCCCAGGAAACACAGAGGAAGGAGGAGAAGTTTCTTCAGGAAAAGGACAAGAGGCAATCAGGTGTGGTTGGGGAACAGGTTGTCCCTTTCAGCAACTGGTTTGCAGTCCCGCTCAGGACCTTCTGTGGCTTTGACCAGCAAAGTGACAAGAGAGCTTGCGCACCAAGACTCGTGGCCTCATCCTAAGCCTGAGGACTGAGACAGAACTCCCAGGTACCCATGGGAAAGATATGTGGGGATGATGTTCCTGCCCAAGCCTGTGAAGTCCAGGCTGGTGACATCCCCAGACCACAGCTCCGTAACTGTCCCAATCTGTCAGGACTGCCCCCCATGCGTGGGCGGAGCAAGGATTTCGTGGGGGCTGGAGGAAACATCAGGCAGGGAAGCAGCCTTGGAAGGGAGCTGGAAGAGACTGTGTTCACAGAGGGTGCCCAGCAACCCCCCTCCCCGCCCCCCGCAAGTGGGCCAAGGAGGTGGGCAAAGCACTAGCGTCACCAGCCAGCCACACCCAGCTCTGCCATTGTGACCTTGGCAAACTAACTAACCTCTCTGAGGCTCACTTTCTTTATTCCTAAATGGGTGGATTTGAAAAATTAAGGAGCTCATGCATTTCAAGTACATAGAACAAGGCTGAACTTCCAGCTGACCTTTGCCCTCTCACCAGCCCCAGGCCAAGCTGAGCTGTTGGGATTTGCTCCATGTCCAAGGCAGGGAAGCTCTGCTTTCTTTTAGTGTCTGCAGGCTGTGAAGCGGAGGAAGGAGACCTACACCGAAGGGTCACAGTGACACAGCTGCGGGTTGTCAGAGCTGCCTCCCGCTCATGACTCACTTTCTCAACAAAGACACGCCAATGATGCCAACATGAAGGAGGAGGGTTTCTTCAATTCTCTAGAGCCAAGCGTTTTTGATGTAAATGTCTCCTAGCCCGTTTCCCACATGATCAACCCACACAGTCTTATCTCCAAATGACTCAGGCCATGAGTCCAAGAGCTGGCAGACGTTTTTACAGTAACGTTCTCATAACCTCCATATCCACTCCCTTGTCCAGGGGCCATACAGCTGCATCTGGGCTCAGGAGGCCACTCCGTCCATCTGCGGTGGCCACTGAGTATTGCACTCCGTCTTCCCCCTCGGTCACGGCTTGCACACCAATCGTGGGCCGTCCTGCCCCCTCACAGGACTTGCACTGTAACCAGGCCACTGCACGGGTCCCCAGCTGCCCTGCTCTGAGGCCATTCGCACACTTTTCTGGGAACTGCTCTCCTTCCTTGGTTTAGGTGGTGACAGGGGTCTCCTACAAGTTGTAATAATAATTTTAGCTAATATTTACTGAGTACTTACCCTGTGGCAGGCATAGTATATTCAGAAGCCCATTTAATCCTAGAAACTCCATGAGATAAGTGCTATTCTTGGCCCCACGTGGCAGATAAGGAAACTGAGGCAGGAAGGATTTTGTAATGTGGTAATATATCATCAGGACGTGGTGGAATCAGGGTCAGAGCCCGGGAAGTCTCTCTTATCTACCTCGCTATCTCCTCCTTGGTGTCTGCACATCCCGATCTCTCTCTGGCTGAGGTTCATTAAAAGGTCAATGGTGGGTCTGACCCAACAAGGAAAGAGGCCTCTGATTAATATTTAGAATTAAAACAAAGTGTGGGGTGGGGAGAGAGAGACCACCTTGCAGAATCATGCTGTGCAAACAGGAACACGCATCTTCTCTCACTCCTCCCTGAGTAGCTGAGGAAGCCCGTCTAGTGGACAGTCATTGCAGATATGCAACCCCCACGGGAAAGAGCCCACATGGGAAGGCCATGGTGCTGGCTGCCGGCCCTCCCTGGCCCAGCTGCACTGCCAGTCTGAATCTCACGGGAGCTCCAGGATCAGAGCCACACAAACACCCTGACAGGCCCAAACTGGAGAAGACTGAGCACTTCCTGACTGCACTGAAGACAAGAATAGTGCTCAACTACTGGGGCACCTGGGTGGCTCCATCAGTTAAGCGTCTGACTCTTGGTTCTGGCTCAGGTCATGTTCTCACAGTTCATGAGTTCAAGCCCCACATTGGGCTTTGTGCTGATGATGTTGAGCCTGCTTGGTATTCTCGCTTGCTCTCTCTCTCTCTCTTTCTCTTCTCTCTCTCTCTGTCCATCCCCTGCTCTCTCTCTCTCTCCCTCTTTCAAAATAAATAAACTTAAAGAAAAGAATACTCAACTATAAACCAAGCACAAAGAAATCCTGCTAACTACTTTACCTTTTAAAAAAATGTTTTCTTTATTTATTTTGAGAGAAAGTGTGAGTGAGAGAGGGACCGAGAAAGGAGAGAGAGAATCCCAAGCAGGCTCTGTGCTATCAGCATGGAGCCTGACTTGGTGCTCATTCTCAGGAACCCTGAGATCATGACCTGAACTGAAATCAAGAGTCAGACGCTTAAGAGACTGAGCCACCCAGGCGCCCCACTACTTTACTTGTAAAAAATTGCATATTAGATTTTTTTTAATTCTATTTCTGCTTTGCTCATGCTCTAAGCACCTTATAGCTCTTCTTGTATATTTATAACAAATTCCGCTGCTTTACTTGAAGCATGTGCTGCCTTCTGCCTCTTGTCTAAACTTGATGGGAGCGACTCAGCCATCTCCAAACCAGCAGACGGGCTGGCAAACACAGCAGCCATTTGCCATGAGTCATAAAGGTGTTTTAGGCTATGTTTTGATCCATGACTGTGAGTCTTATTCTTTTCAGTTGAACATAGATCTTTTAAAAATGTGTTTTCCTTAAGATCCATTCAATGAGAATTTTTCATTTTACTTTCATAGACACTGAGAAAGGGAATGTGAACAGGAAGACATCGTAAAGAGGACACGCTGTGCCCTGGGGGCTAGGTTAGGTCTTTAGAACACCAGCTGCTGTAGGAGGAAGGATGGCCACAGGTTTCACCATCTGTGCACATATATGTGATTCCTCACAGATACTCTGAGAACAGAGCAGGGAATGTCATGGCCACCATTGCCTCCTGAGAGAGTTTGCTGGTGCTACAAAAGGTACCAGTGAGAATTTTCTACGGCTGCAGGACAGTGTGCCCAGGTCACTCGACATGCACAGAGCATGAGCATAGCCCTGTTCCAAAGGGATGAACTCAACCGGCATCTCTGTATTCCTCTCCCAGGACCACTGTAACAAAGTACTACAGCCTGGCTGGCAGACACAACAGAAATGTGTTCTCTCACAGTCCTGGAGGCTGCAAGTCTGGAGTCAAAGGGAGCTCAGGGCCATGCTCTCTTGAAATCTTAGGGGGAGAATCTGTCCCATGCCTCTCTCTTGGCTTCTAGTGGTACCAGTGATCTTCGATGTCCATGGATGGTAGACACACTGCTCCAACTTGTCATCACATCGTATTCTCCCCTATGTGTCCTCAACACAGTCTTCCCTCTGTGCATGTGTGTCTCTGTGTCTCCTCTCTCCTTATAAGGACATCACTCATGTTGGATGAGCACCCTTGCTAATGATCTCATCTTAGCATAATCGCTTCTGCAAATCAGATCACTTCACAGGTATAGGAGGTTAGGACCTCAGTGTGTCTTTTGAGGGGACAGCATTTAATTCATAATAGTGTCCAAACAACCCTCACCTTGTTCATACCTTGTCCCCCAACTTCTCCTGGGTCCCCAACCCCCCCTGTCCTGCTCCGGCTGTTCCCACCACCCACACTCATCCGGCTGAGCCAGTTAATGCCCGTGTCCCACTAGTTAATGCCCGTGGTCCCAGGCTCTGTCCTTGGAGCTTCCATCCAACACAGACTCCACCCACTAGCCTTTGAGGTGCTATAAGGAATTCTGGAAAACTCTTAAGACTCCATCTCACTTCTGAGTCATGCACTACCACTTTCCATACTTTATTTTTGTTGGAAAAGGTAGCTGGTAAAGGACCCCCCATGGCTGGTGTGAGGCAGGTCTCTGTAAGCCTTATCCATCCAGGTACCTGTGATCTGTGCCTTTCTCGGTGACCCTGAACCACAGTGGGGGTGACATCTGTGACCATGGCTCCTGGCAGAGTGGACACCTCCCCTGGACCTGCCAACGGCTGTCACTTACTTGACAATGTTCTTATCTTGCCTCTGAAACTTGAAGTGCAGCAAGGGTACAGGATCCTTAATGAGACCTCACCGAGGGTGCACAAGAACATGTGTAGGCCCTGAAGTGTATATTTCTTGGATCAATGAACAGGTGAATTGTTTTCTCTAGGTGACATATCAAACACTTTGACTTAAAACTCTCACTCAATAAACTATTTGGGGATCATAGAGCTTGTGCTGCTAGACTTCATTTTACAAAAGGATTCCTTCAGAGTTCAGTAAACTTCAGATTTCTGGGTCTCACTTCAGAGATTTTGGAGCAGCGGGGAGGGGGAGCCCAGGAAACTGCGCTTAGCAAGCTCCCCTCCCCTCACCCCGGCGACTGTGACAGACATGGGCTCCTCCTAACACTCTGAGAGGCAGCCATGCAAGCATAGACTCTGGAAGGTGAGTGCGTTTTGAATGTATGACTTTACACACACACACACACACACACGTGCACACAGAGATACACACATGAACATGTGCACACACATACACACCACACAACACACATGCACATACCACATAACACACATATACATATATACACATACTACACACTACACACATGCACATACATGCGCACACCATTCATACACACACCACTTACATATACACATACACACAATATACATACACACACCTATGTACACGCACACATACATACATTATTATACACACATACACACATCTCCATCAGCTTGACAAAGTTGATTGGCCTCTTCTTTTAAAAGGTTCTGGTGTATGTTACAATAATGGTTACTCTGTCCCAGCGTCCGAATGTGTCGAGGTGCTCACATCATCACCAATTCTGGAGGCTTGGCCTCAAGACCACGGGGAACTCAGCTGCTTTGCTTCGGAGCAAGAAGAGAAGTCCAGGACCCTGAGGAAACAGTGCAAGGAGATGAGCCTTGAAGATCTGCTGGGGAGGAGGTGTTCAGCCTACCACATGGTGTCCACAGGCAGGTGGTGGTGGCAGCCTGGCCTCCACAGGTGGATGGTGACTGAGCAAAGGGCCGCCACACATGTTAGCGTGAGTCACAGCACCGCGCAGGCCAACAATTGCATGACGCAAGATCGCACCACAGTCCATTTGAACAGCCCCTGAGACCAGATAGTTACTGGCCACACTCACCTGCTTATTCCTCTTCCCCTTACACTGACCAAGTCCAGGGACTTGCTCTACTCACTGAGTTCTTGGTGTGAGTCACTTTGGGATAAAAATATATCCACGAGCTCCCTGTCTTCCCTGCAGTGAGTCCTGAAGACGTCTGATACCCTGGGCGCTGGGCAGGGGCTGGAGCATGGTGAAAGGAACCGGGCCCACGTGTAAACTGTGCATTCACACACACGTACACGTATCCAGATAGTGCAGTTGTAGGCTTACATTTTCATGAGAGGAGCAGTTAGGAAGAAAAATATTCCATAATGAAAATAAGGTTGGAAACACTGACTTTATTAATCCAATTGATTCTTACAGCACCTCTATAAAGAGGGTATCATTTGAACCTTCATCTAATAAGAAAGCATCAGCCCAGAGGAGTTAAGAAACTCACCCGGGGTCCAGCGAAACATCTCAGAGGCTGACGCAGCCTGTGGGCCCCTGGGCATCTCGGCCATTCTGCTGAGCAGTGGAGGGGAGAGCAGGGTCCCTGGAAGGGCCCACACGCTGCTTCGGGATCTGGGGGCCTGAGGCGCTCCTTTCAGATTTTACTCTTCCTTCACTCTCACACTCAGCAGATGCTGGGGTGCCTGGGCGGCTCAGTCCATTAGGTGTCCGACTCTTGATTTCAGCTCAGGTGATCATCTCACGGTTCGTGGGTTCGAGCCCTGCACGGGGCTCTGTGCTGACAGCTTGGAGCCTGTTTCAGATTCTCTGTCTCCCTCCCCTCGCTTACACTCTCTCTCTCTCTCTCTCACACACACACACAATAAATAAATAAATGAATGTTTTTTAAAAGCCACATCCCTTAGCATGAAGCTTTCTGCTCAGCACACCATTGCCTCCATCTGACTTCAGTGAACTTTTCCATTTTTGAACTGCTGTCTTTTTTTTTTTTTTTGCCCCTAGTATGGGACAGGGTGCAGGGTGGGGGGTGGGGGGTAATATAATTGGAATTGCTACTAAACTCTGTTTCTTTTTTTCTCCCCTTCTGGGAAGGCTTCCTGCATAAATGATGTCTCAAAAAGTTCATTTCCAGGCGCTTGTTTTTCTTTAAAAAAAAAAAAAGCCTAGAGATTTTTCTGTGCAGACTTAACGTCTGAAACACACCCAGTCCCCTCTCCCGAATAGTTTCCTCTGTACGTTTCTCCATGTGGGTTTTATTTCCAGTGGAGCCAGTGTTGCCACAGGCCAGACGGGGCCTCTTCTGAGCCCATCCTAGCGGCCAGCGGTGTTTCTACAGGTTACAGCCAGAGAGAAAGCACACTCCCCACCCAAACCCTTGCTAGAGCTTTCTCTTTTTTCGGACAAATGAGGGTTTTATAGGTTCCCCTTCATGCAAAAGACTGTCTTGGATTCTCTGCCATGCACATGGAAAATTCTGCACACAGCACGGATTTGCATCAGATCCCCCAGGTCCCATGGAGTACAGCCACTGCATGCCCACCGCCGTCCCCTGGCCTCTCTTACCTGAGGTTCTTACCTGGCAGAAGAACCAGATATGCTCATGTCAGCGGGAAAATGAACCTGGAATATGGGATGTATTAAGCTTAATACGGGAGACTGGAAGGAACGGGCACTATATTCACTTAAGGCAGCTTAGTTGCACCTGATATTAATAAATGAAATCAGGGCTGAACAGTATTTAAAACAACCATACAAATTGGAACATGTTCATCCAGTCAACAGAACATGAAGAAAACCCAGAAGTCGGCAATAAATACACTGAGTAAACTCGGGCAGTTATTTCAATTCTCTTTTTGTAAGATATTCATGAAAATCAGATTTTTGGAGCATCTCCATGAGGTTTTACTTCTCGCATGGAACTCGTATTCCAACTGCATCGTATCAGGAAAGGACAGAAGGATGGGCATCTCAAACACAGCTGGGTCTAAATTTTGCTTCCTGCTAAAAGTTTGAGACTCCCAAACATGTATGTAAAGACCACATTCACTAAAATAACAATAACTAACATTGTTTTGAGTATGGGCCAGGCACTGGGTTAAGCACTTTACGAAAATTCTCTCATCTAACCCTCACTTTATATTGTATCACCATATGTTATGATTTCTATTTTATGTGTGGGAAAACTGAGACCTGGAGAAGCCCACAACTTGTCCAGGGTCACTCACCTAGTAGCTAGCGCCACAGTTCAACCCCAGCCTGGCCGTTGACTCCCTCAGTTATCCAGGGGCCTATCTCCTGGTGTCATCTTTTCTGTTGTTCCAGATTTATTGATATGTAATTGACACCCAGCATTGTGTCAATTTAAGGTGTACAACATGTTGTAAAATGATTCCCACTATCGCATTAGCCACCACGGCCATCACTTCACATAATTACCATTTCTTTTGTATATTGAGAACATTTAAGACAGCTTTCAGTTGGTATTAACTGTATTATTAACAGTATCATTGACTATAATTACCATGGTGTACGTTAGAGCCTCAGAACTTATTCCTCTTACAAATGGAAATTTGTGCTCTTCGACCAACATCTCGTTTCCCCACCTCCCAGCTCCTTGAAACCACTGCTCCCTCCCTCTGTTTCTACGAATTCAGCTTGTTCAGATTCCACATAAAAGTGACATCATATGGGGCAGCTGGGTGACTTAGTCGGTTAAGTGTCTGACTTCAGCTCAGGTCATGATCTCGCAGTCTGTGGGTTTGAGCCCGGCATCAGGCTCTGTGCTGACAGCTCAGAGCCTGAAGCCTGCTTCAGATTCTGTCTCCCTCTTTCTCTGCCCCTCCCCCACTTGCACACTGCCTGCCTTTCAATAATAAATAAACATTAAAAGAAACCAAGTGATGTCACTCAGCATGACATCCATGTTGTCACAAGTGGCATGATTTTCTTCTTTTTTGTGGCTTAATAATATTCCATTGTCTATCTTTATATCTATATCCATACCTATATCTATACACCCACAGTCTACTTCTTTATTCATTTATCTGTCAGCAGACACTTAGGTAATTTCCAAGTCTTGGTTATTGTGAATAATGTTCCACTGAACATGAAGGTGCAACTATTTTTTGCTCCTCTGGTTTCATTTCCTTTGCATCTATGCCTGGTATTATCATTTATTATGTGAGAAGCGTATTCCAATAGTTTACACAAAGCAGAGACAGTAAAATCAGCTGTGTTACAATTTCCTGAGAAAGGCACAGAGATAATATAGCATGAGGCTTTGCCTCTCAGAAATCAATGTTCAGTTTGTACACAGACAAGGCAGACAATTAATTGAACTGAGTTACAATTCAAGGTAGTGGATAATCTTCATTAAAATCATAGCATATTTGAGCGAAATAAGTCAGGCAGAGAAGGACAAATATCATATGTTTGCACGTATAGGAGGATTAGGAGGAACTTAACGGAGGACAATGGGGGAGAAGAAGGGGGGAAATGGTGGGGGAAAGGGGGAGAGGCAAACCATGAGAGACTCTTGAATACTGAGAACAAACTGAGGGCTGATGGATGTGGGGGGGGAGGGGTGATGGGCACGGAGAGGGGCACTTGTGGGGATGAGCACTGGGTGTTACGTGGAAACCAACTTGACAATAAACTATCTGTAAAAAAATAATAATAATAAAAAATAAAACCAATAAGATTTTTAAAAAATCATAGCATATTTTATCAAAGCTCAGGATTTTATCATAAAAAGACCAACATGAGTAACCACCATCTTAACACCCCCAAATCTCTTATATGATGAAGTTATGTGGCTATTGCATAGAAGCTTTTATTTGAGTATCTTAGGATCTTTGGAATTCTAGAATAAAGCTGGGGACTAGCAGAGGGCAAAGGGCACGTGGACAGGGGCAGAAGTCAGAGGTTGGGGAAGAAACACAAAAAGCCCCTGGCTGGTCCCAACTTCCTCTGATCAGGCCCTTCACCCGTGAACACCTTTACCACCACATCCTTATTTTTTTTTCTTATTGAGGAAGGAGAGGTGGGAGAGAAGAAACTAAAAGGAAATGAAAAATGTATTAAAAAATAGATGAAGGTGAATTTGTGGGAAAAGAAAAGGATTTAAATGGCCTTTGGCTCTGAAGGTGAGAAAATGAAATAAAACTACCAAGAGAAGTCTCCTCACTCTTAGCAATTTCAGGCAATGGCTTTATGACCTTTGCTTCTGTGGAACAGAGAAAACAGGCAGAAGGAAATGAATAGATATCCCAAGGAATGCGATACGATGACCTCATATAATAAGGGCTATGTGCTTTCCGACAATATGACACGTGCGAGATTAATCCATCGGTCTCCCATTATGCCCATCAGGGATTCTCGGCATGGGATGTGCAGACCTCAGATGTATCCAGAAACCTGAACATTTTGCAGATGATTAGGTTGCTGTGATTTTTCTGGGGAATGATTCCGGCGTTCCCTTCAGCAGCTCAAGAGATTTCCCAGCCCTGTCGATGAACACAGCTTAAGAGCTGCAGATTCCAGCAGATCCATTTTAAAAGCTGGAGCTTTAAAGTTCTCACTTGGCAGGCGATTGTAAATCTGTCCCCGGGGTGCTTTGCCTATTAGGATAAAATGGTGAGTTTATCCGACTTTCCAGAAGCCCAGATATGGTATAGAGTCTTTTCCAGGCAAACATCCATACTCTCTAATGATCTCTCTTATGATAAGTTTTCGAGTTTTGTCATAATACCCTGGTTGCTTCTATATATGCACTGGTCTGTCATACATATGACACCCACAAAGTGAGCACTGTATTCTAGGACAAGTCCGATCAGCATCGGAAAGAGGTTTACCAGCCTAATTTTGGACACTGTGCTTCTGCGGACACAACCTAAGATCACACAAACTTTTTTGATAGGTATACAACCTTTATCTTGCATCAAGTCTTTTTCACAAGTAAAGCTTCTCTATCTTTTCACATGCAACTTCCAGACTCAATCACTTTCATTTCTCTTGAATTCACATAGCTCATTTTGAAAAGACTAAAGGACAAGATGTTGTATTTATTGCTCTTAAAATTCATCTTCTTGCATTCAGTGATTGCTTAGAATATCAGTATCCTTTAGGATATTGATTTCTCATCCAGGGTATGGAGCTGTCTGTCCCAGCTTCATGTCTCTCATGGGTTTGTTTATCATGATCTCAATGGCCTATCCAAGTTCCTGGTTTCATATAAACCCAGAGAAGGAGACCATAGACTAGCAGCAACTCCTATCCAAAGCTGATTTAGTTTGATCAATGAATCAGAGCTCTTTAGGCAAGTTCGACCAGTCGGCAATCCAGCTGACCATTACAGCATCCTGACCACATTTCTCCATCTTCGCAGTTGGAATATCATAAAATTCTTTCCTCAGGATGTTGCTGGGTGCAGGGAGGGGAAATGGAGGAAGGTGGTCCAAAGATACAAAGTATCAGTTATAATACAAATAAGCACTAGGGATGTGAATTACAATATGATGACATGTCATAATGTGTGATGATGTGTGGAAGTTTTGAGAGAGTGACTCCCAAGAGTTTTCATCACAAGGAAAAGCTTTTTTTTTTTCTGCTTGTTCTTCTTATGTGAGATGATGGATGTTCACTAAGCTCATTATGGTAATCATTTCACAATATATGTATGTCAGACCATTATGCTGTACACCTGAAGCTTATACAGCAATGTATGTCGATTATATCTCCATAAAACTGGAAAAATAAAAATTGGAAAAAGAACTTACTGAGCCTTACTCTTCTAATATAACAGCATTCTTATACATTCTGGTTTGCCTCGTGAAAAGTGTTGCAGGGAGACAGACTTGGCTCAACCGGTAAAGCTGCTTGGTGGTAGAATGCAGGCTTCAGGAGGTGGTGATCTCTCTTCCACTGGAGGTTTTTTAATGTCTGGCTGGTCATGGATCAGGAATAAAACAGGAAACATTCAGGTATCACACAGGGACCTAATTCTGTAATCTGGGTTTTTTTTAGGTCTATTTATTTATTTTGAGAGAGAGAGAGAGAGAAAGTATGATTGGGAGAGGGAGAGAGAGAGAATCCCAAGCAGGCTCTGTGCTGACAGCATGGAGCTATATCCCATGATCTATGAGATCGTGACCTGAGCAAAATCAAGAGTCAGATGCTTAACCGACTGAGCCACCCAAAGCCCCTAATTCTGTAATCTGTATGGTGACTCACAATTCTGAAATGTTTTACTGCGGATGATTTCTAGGAAGACTTCAAGCTTCAGGTGCAGCTCGATTCAGGGCTCCATGATATCATTATGAGCTCTCTGCGTGCTTTATGTATTGGTCTCACGCTCAGCCTGTCTCTTCTTGCTATCATCATATGGCTACAGTATCTGACTGAGCCTGTGTGCTCATATCTGCAAGCCCAGAGGAGAAGAGTACATCTGTGTTCCATCATTGCTAGCAAACAGCTTAACGCTTACACTGATTACACTGGACTGGGTCACGTGTCCATCCCCAACAATCACATGGCCAAAGAGATGAGATATACTGTTCTGGCTATCTATTGTTATGGAACAAATCACTCTAAAATCTGGGGACTAAAACAACAATTATCTCATTATTCGAATGATTTCAGTGGGTGAGGAATTTGGTAAGCACAGCTGGGTGACTCTGGCTTGGGGCCCCTGGTAAACTTATAGTTGGATGCACTAGGAGCTAGAACAGTTGGGGAGAGGAGGGTGTGCTGGAGCTGGCTGGACATGCCCCTCTCTTCATGTGGTCTTGGAGCCTCTCCCCTGGGCCAGTTGGGCTTCCCCGCATCATGGAGATCTCAGGACTGTTTGACTGCTTATGCATCCATGTCCCAGGAAAACAAAACATGTTTCCCTTTTTATGGCCTAGCCTCAGAAATCACATAGTGTCACGTCACCCTACACTGGTTGGAACACAAAACCCCACCCAGGTTTAAGAGAAGGGTACCCAGGGTCGACCTGTTGATGGAAGGGTAGCAAGGTTCCAGGAATCCAGAAGAACAGCCATCTCTGGAAAATAAAATTTGCCACATACACTGACAAGCTTAATCCACCCAAAACCCAACTTGAGCTGAGAACCCCATGGTTATTTGCTTTTTTTTTTTAGTAGCTACAAAGACTTTATCAAATTATTTTGAATGTTGGCATTTACATATCCACAGGTATACATAAAATCGTTACATGCAATCCTCAGGTCATGAGGTGCTAATGTGGTCCACACTTAAGCCTGGCAGGGAAACAAATGAGACCAGGTTTGGAGCCACTGGGCTTTAAAGAACTGGACATCCTCTTAAGGGCCTAAGATGAGGAGTAGGATGAAGAAGACAGGGTAACCTCAGGGGTTTGGGGTAACCCCTCCCTCACAGATCTCTAATGAATCTCCTTTCCCAACCTCCAGGGAAAGGAACACATTTCCAGACCATATCCCTACTATGTAATAGCCCCCTTCCCTAAAATCGATGTGGCAAATATACCCAAGAATCCAAGGGACTAGGTCCTTATACATATATTTAAAACACAGAAAACAAGGCACTTTGGGGATATTATAGCTCACTCTCCCACATGCACATCATTCTAGACAGAAAGTAAAAATGGGCTAGTTTCTCAAGTGAGTTAACTGAGTCAAGTTAATGACATGGTTGGCAGTCGCCAAAGTAAAAGAGGAACACGGACAGTTCGAGGGACAGAAGAAGCCCTCCCTTCTCAGTGCATGGGTGCTAAATAAAGGACAGGTAAGGAAGGGAGGAGGTCACTGTTTTCTGTCTACTTTGATGTTTCTCTGTGTATATTTCTATAATTACTTTCTCATATGTCTTAAATTTTGCAGAAAACACATTTTTAGCCAAAAATAAACAGAAAAGCTTGCTTGTAAAAAGAAGACGTACGCGTGATTAACTACAGCCACTCATTTAGCGGCAATCCAACACATTAGGCTGAATTTTCTTTGTGCTGATTATAAAACGGACGAACAGTGTTAACAGAGGTGAAAGCCAATTATCTATCTTTAGGGACATACACAAATAGTTTTAATGTTGTTGAGGGGTAAGGTGCTAATTACAAATACTTCTGAGAATCTGTTCAATTGGCACTTTAGGGATTATAAAAGTTGTTTCCTCATCTTGTTATAATATTAAATTCAAGTAAGGATTTAGTGCCCACAGGCAAAATGTGTACAAAATAAAGCCTTATGTCTCTCAACATAGTCAATAACTCAGTATTTTTATGCTTTTGCCAAAGAAACATTGACCTTCTCCTATTAGAGCCAGGTTTTATATTGTTTTCTAATTGGAGAAACATCTACCAAAATAACATGAAATTTATTACTATAAATTCACAACTGAAAGGTTAAAAAAAAAACAAAAAACTACTGTGTGTATCTACAATTGTTGTTTTCAAGATTTCCTTTCATCCCACCCTTAAAAATTGACTGAGGCCTTAATTAGAGCATTTCTGCTGTGAACCTTTCTTCTCTTTCTAAATAAATGCATTGAAAGCTTATTAAAATGAATTCCCTCCACCCTCTGACGCTGAGGGATGGCCAACTTCAGATAATCACCTGTTGATGGCTACAGATTGTAAGTCAGTGTTTCTCTTATAAACCTGCAGCCTGCCAGTACCAGCGATGGGGCTAAGCGCCTGGGAAAGATATTCTTACCCCCTGTCTACACTCCCTGGCAACCCACAGCTCGCTTTCAGCAGCACCCTGCTCGGCTGTCTGAAGGATCTGCTCCTTGGTTCTGCTGTTCATGGCTCTGTGAGATCTCTGAGTGGCTTTCCTCACTCGGGCCTATGTCATGCCAACAACCCAGCAAAGGAATGAGCTAAAAAGTTCAATGTTTAGACAGTGATCCATTGTTTGATCTGTATGAATTCAAACAGCAGGCTTGCCTAATCCTTTTTTTTTTTTCTAACCCATTGACTAAATTGGTCTATTACTTTAACATTATATACAATTTTTTGAGTTACAAAAACCTACTCCCATTTTTAATTTTTTACTAGATAACTCTTATTCGAGAACATACCACTTCTTTGCCTATGAGCAGTACTTTACCCGCTTTTGATAACACAGCTTGTGCCCTACCTGCAAAGGATGAGGGGACTACACGAGCCTCGAGGACTGGCCTCGGCTCTCCTTCTCCTTCTCCAGCATCATGAGAGAGGCCAGCTTTGTACGCTGCACCTGGGGTTGAACATGAACCTTCAAATTGTCAACAGGGACACCTCACCCGCAGGCAAGCTTCCCTTCTCTCTCACCTTTTCTGACCTCCCCAGCTACCTGGGAGTTTCCAGTTCTTCCATCTGCCCCAAGTAATACACATACATCCGGGTGACCACCTGACACAACTCTCACCTGCTCACCAAAGAGCCTTTGGAGGCGGGTGGGGGCAGCTCAGTCCTGAGTCCCTGCCCTGTACCTAGCCACTTGAGGCTCTAACCCTTCGTGCCAGGTGTGGTTGATTACAAAAGACTGTCATATTCATGGGCATGCTTGGACTTCACAGCAACCTAGTCAGAACCACTCTTCCATTTTACAGGACAAAAAATTGAGCCTTGTCAAAATTAAGTGATTTGTCCCAAGGCAACCTTCTAGGAAATGGCGGAGACAGGCCTCAAACCCAGGTCTTTCTATTAGGACAAAGCTATTCTGAAGGTCTGAGTAGCTCATGGTCACAAACCCTATTCTGAAGACCAACGGTGCTCCTCTGGAAGTGGTTGGAGATAGGGTCTCATAAGTCTTAACTCCAAAGCAATTTCCAAGTTTAATCAAATGAAATATTACTGAGACCATGTGCATAATGGATGGAACGTTGTGTTTGGAATGAACTGAATTGGCCTCTGCTTTGAGCTCTGCTACAGATTAGCTGTGTGTGCTTGGCCAATAGTTCATTCATTTAAACACTTTTTTAATACCTTCCATGTGCCAAGCACAGTGCCAGGCTCTGAGGAAACAGGCATCACAAGTGATGAGGTGGATCCCAGTCTAGTGCAAGGGACAGACAGATGCCATGCAACGTGGCAAGAGCATGGAAAGAGGATTCCTAAATCTGTTTGATGTAGAAACTGGATTCAGTGGGCTCCCGGGTGTCTTTCTGCCCTCATCATTCTTCAGTTCTGTAATCACCCGGCCCAGGAAAACTTTCATGATTCTGAGAGAGGGAATGACACAGAAGATGGAACTTCATAAATAACCTAGATATTTCTCTTAAACCTCTCAATTAAAACTACGATTAACTTGGGGCACCTGGGTGGCTTAGTCGGTTAAGCGTCCGACTTTCGCTTAGGTCATGATCTCGCGGTTCGTGGGTTCGAGCCCCGCGTCGGGCTCTGTGCTGACTGCCAGCTCAGAGCCCGGAGCCTGTTTCAGGCTGTGACTCCCTCTCTCTCTGACCCTCCTCTGCTCACGCTGTCTCTCTCTCTTTCCTAGAAATAAATAAAACATTAAAAAAAAATTTAAAAAAATACTACGATTAACTATGACTGAGCAATTTACATTCCCGCTTTTATCTGCTTAATCTGTACTCTGGAGAAGGATGATAAAGAACGGGAAAATGGCTCAAAATCATGTGACAGAAAGGAAAGTAGACATCATTTGGGGCCCAAGTTGCAAACCCTAAGCATGGTCCTCATAAGTTGGAAGCCTGTGACTTGATGGAAACTGCACTTGGGCTCAGGGCTGCCTCCCAACCACACTCTCCTCTCATGTTGTTGGCCACATATTCAGCTCTGCTGTGTCTCCCTGGAAAGAAAAAGTCATAATTTCTGATTAGGCTCTAGATCTACACCCCCCCCCCCCACCTCGTGCCCGAACATGCACACACATCAAGTTGAAAGGAATCACTGACATGGGAACTGGCCCCATCTGTCCCTAAACCTTGACATTCAGTGGAGAGAGCAGGGGGTGTCAGAAGCAAGGGATTGGAAGATCATTTGCTGCTGGGATGGAGGGCTGCTACCAGGGCCCTAACCTGGGGGACCATGCATGCTGTTTCCATTACACGTCACCTCTCCTCCAGAGCACCAGCACACAGTGAGCAGGGCAGGGGCTGGAGCAGCAGCCCAGGGCAGCTATATGGGGACACTACAAGGCAGCCTCACAGTCTCACTTGGGTCCCATGAGGCTGGAGTTCATTCAAGGCCTCCAAGTCTAGATTTCCCAAATAGCTGGGAATATACTGATTGACATTCTACATGGGACCTTTAGTCCCCTAGGAGGTGCTGAGGTTTACATCGCTAGGATAAGACCCTCACATTGACCTGATAGGTGTCTCCACCCCCATCTTTACCCCATTGTATTAACCCACAGTCTCCTCCTTCCAACCTATTCCTAGGAACAGTAAATTCCTACACATAGCCTGTGAGTGCCCCCTTCACATGCAAACTAACCAGTCCAGAACCCATCCTCACCTCACCTTCTCTGGCAGGTCTCACATTCAGGGCCATTTTGCCCCTGTTCTAATCACCGAGGGCCATGTGTCAGACAGCTAGGGACAGCTCTGACAGTCCAGAGCCCACTGGAATTTTTTTTTTCTTTTTATTAGGTTTATTTTTTTATTCAAGTTAATTAACATACCATGTAGTATTGGTTTCTGGAGTAGAGCCCAGTAATTCATCACTTGCATATAATACCCAGCATTCACCCAACAAGTGCCTTCCTCAAGGCCACCACCCATTTAACCCATCCCCCCACTCCTCACCTCCATCAACCCTCAGTTTTTTCTCTATATTTAAGAGTCTCTGATGGTTTGCCTCTCTCTGTGTTTTTATTTTTCTTTCCCTTCAACTATGTTCATCTGTTTCATTTCTTACATTCCACATATGAGTGAAATCATATGATATTTATCTTTCCCTGACTGACTTATTTCACTTAGCATAATACACTCAGTTCCATCCACATTGTTGCAAATGGCAAGATTTCATTCTTTTTGATCGCCAAATCATATTCCTTTGTATATATACACCACATCTTCTTTATCCATTCATCAGTTGATGGACATTTGTCTCTTTCCATACTTTGGCTATTGTAGACAATGCTACTGTAAACATTGGGGTGCATGTGCCCCTCCGAATCAGCATTTTTGTATCCTTTGGATAAATACCTAGTAGTGTAATTGTTGAGTCATAGGTTAGCTCTATATTTAATTTTTTGAGGAGCCTCCACACTGTTTTCCAGAGTGGCTGTGCCAGTTTGCATTCCCGCCAGCAGTGCAGACGTGTTCCCCTTTCTTTGCCACTGGAATTATTTAGACTAGCCAATCCTAATCCTGCTTGCCCTACTTCACCCATTCCTTCCCACAGAAAGTGCAGTATGTCTCCCGTCTGTGATTCCTTCACACACCCTGCTTCCCAGCCACTCCCCCTCCCCACCCCAGTGTTTCCCTGTGTGGGCCTGAGTGGTACAGCAAGCTCTTGGGATCTGTGAGCATAAAAAGCTATCTTATCGGTGACAATCGTCTCCTTATCTGTGGCCTTACCATAACTTGTGGATAATCTCTGTCAGCATAATCTTTCCTGACCTTTCCCCTAGCCAGCTTATACACATCTGTATCGCAACAGTTATGCTCATGGTCATCAACTCATCCTGTCTATGCAACGGAGACAATAACAGAATGTGGTAGAATATGGTGGTGGTTACACAGATACACGTTGCAAGCTTTGGGCCCAGGGTTTAGGTTGTGGTGAGTGCTCAGTGCAACTGAGGCCTGATTATGATTGTGACAAATGCTGCTTCTGTCTTCAGGTCACTCCTAAGTGACCAGCCCATTTCTTTTCCAGCCCCACTAAATTTTCTGCCGCTGCTTTGAGCAATCCTCACTTCTGGGAATCCTCAGGCCTAAAGATTGGTAGGGAGGAGCTGCCAGAGTCTAGTTTCCTGCGAGGTCAGAGAGCCTCAGGAGAAAGGACTCATCCTTCCTAGAGGAAGAGATGAAGACAAGCTTGTCCAGTAGCAGTGTCTTGGCTGCTGAAGAGAAAAGGTGATTCTTCTACAATGCTTTGTCTCTGGTTCAACGTCCCATGGACTTATATCTGAATCCTGAGGAGAGAGGCTGTGGTAAAACCAAAGCGAGCTGCTTTCTCTTAAAACTCCATACATCAGGATCCAGGGCAAGGGCAGTGAGACTGGAAGCTTAGACAGTCATAAACAGACATTGAACTCCAGCTGACGGTGCACATAGAGAGAAAGGATGCTGGTGTCTGCAGTTGACTTTGAAATGCATAAGAACAAGAAGATGGACTGGTGAATGGGTAGATGAAAAGAGAGGGAGAAAACGGTGAGGCCAAGTGTTACTGGGTGGATGTGCTCATGAGCTCCCTGGAGACATGCCCCCTGCCTCATTTGGGGGACTTGGGAGATATTCTGAATCCTGCATTAAGAGAGCCATTGGTGGGGAGCATCTGGGTGACTCAGTCAGTTAAGCGTCCCACTCTTGATTTCAGCTCAAGTCATGATCTCATGGTTTGTGAGATTGAGCCCCATGTCGGACTATGTGCTTACAGTGCAGAATCTGCTTGGGATTCTCTCTCTCTCTCTCCCCTTCTCTCTCTGTCCCTTCCCCACTCATGCTCTCCTCTCAAAATAAATAAATAAACATTAAAAAAAGAGAGAGAGCCAATGGAACACCAGGTACTGCTGGAGACACGTGTAATTTTTAAACTACTATACATGTTTTAATCAGGAAATTTCAGATCCTGAGCTATAATGACTTCTGCAATTTTTCAAGATTAATCTCCCTTTTGTAAAATATTGCTTCCTCTGAGATAGCAGGCTCATATTCTCCTTCTTTTAAAGTTTATTTATTTATTTTGAGAAAGAGTGAGAGTGGGGGAGAGTGATAGAGAAAGGGAGAGAGAGAATCCCAAGAAGGCTCCACACTACCAGCACAGAGCTAAACGTAGGGTTCGAACTCATGAGCCATGAGATCATGAGTTGAGCTAAAATCAAAAGCCGGACCCTTAACTGACTGAGCCACTCAGGTGTCCCAGGGCCCATATTGTTTAACAAAGGTTTAGCAAAGGCAGAAAACACTGTAAGTTAAATGTTATCAAAGTTCTCTCCCAAACCAATAGCTGTAGTAATTTCCCTCTTTTCAGTGATGAATGGATTCCTACCCCAGGTAGCCCGACAATCCATGAAACTTGCCCAAACCAGGCCTTAGTCACTACACAGTGGCCATGTTTTAAACATGAGAGTGAGAATGAAGGGGTGTGTTTTGCCAAATTACTTCCACGTAATCCCAGTTTTGTCTACCAGCAAAAGCCGAAGAATATAAAGTGGACCCCAAGACATCAACTCACGTTGCCCCCAACCATTAGCAAAACAGACATTAAGTCTTCTTCTAACCACTTTTTTCAAATCCAGGCATGAAAGAGTGAGGAACATTAATGGAATCATCCTTACCCAGAACCATGCTTTAAATCAACATGAAAAAAATGTATGACTGGTCAACCTATAAAATTACAGGCAAAGATGGGAAACGCTTGTTTATCTCCATTGCAGACGGGATCCTGACACCTTAATGATTCTGCACATTTGCAATAAGTGTCCTCAACTTGCCAACAGCCAACCCTTCCCTACATTGCAAGTCCCACTAGAGATCGCTGGGGCCAGGTGGTCTCCACAGCAAACACACAGGCCCTTCCCAGCCAGGCTCATGGGATAAGAAGATATGAAAAAGAGAAGCAGGCAGAGAGGACAGCATCCTGTGCACCTGACAATGGAAGGTGCCACATGGTAAGAATGGGGGCTCCCAGAGGTGGAAACACGGTTAAGGGAACATGGCGAGTCACAAACTTCACCACCCACCATATTTCAGCTCATTGAACACAGTGCAGTCTCTCAGTGTTTGCTGGTGAGTTCTGGAGTAGGCTCCCCAGAAGGTAGAGTTAGCAGTCAATGCATGCGATACGAGAAGAAGCTCTAGTGGTAAGACCCTCTCACCCTCACCCCACCCCCTCTTGAGTCTAACAACATCAATTTGCCACTGTTTATCAACATTCTACAGTTAGAGATTTATTCCTTTGACTTCAAGATTTATTCCCCTATTGTAATACCCATAATTGTAACATCAGTAATAATAGTTTATAGTTGAGTAGAAATAGATTCCCAAAACCCTTTCCTGAGAACATCTTTTGATACAGGGGGGAAAGTAAGGAGCATGAACAGGTCTAGAACCTGGCATGGAGCCAACAGGCAGATGTGCTATAGGGTCTGGGGAGGGGAGAGGGCCTGGGAGATAGGATTCACCCAGTCTCCATGTCTCATCTAACATCTTCCTTAGTGAAAGTCTCACTTGATTTAAGGACAGAACTAAGGAGCTCACGTTCATACAGAACACAAAGAGGGTTCCTTTCCAGGGCATTCCCCCATTATTCCCCCTTAACCCTGGCCAGAAGCACATAAAAAGAAGATTTTGGCAAGAAATTAATGACTCTGCAAAGCTAATCTCCCTGAGAAGTCAAAGGAAGGTGCCTGCTGAGGGGTGTCTGGGTCTCTACTTCAAAGCCAAGATGCACCAAATGTGAGAGGAGACTGTCCAAGTCCCCCCAAGGGCAGACGGCAGGGGAAAGGAGGCTTCAGGGGCACTGCCTGCAAGGCAGGTCACTGACCCAGTAGCCATGGATGAACATGAAAGCAGACCTGAATTTTGAAGGAGGTAAAAGTAAATTTTAGCCCAAGATATACATGAATGTTGGGTCCAGAAAATGGAGCAAGCAGTGAGAAAAGAGGCCAGGCCACCCCAGTGCTCCCAGAAGAAATGGAAGCAGCCAGTGGCAAGGCCCCTGCCAAGTGCTTCAGGTGTGTCTTTGATCTCAATTCTCTAGTGACTTCATGAGGCGGGGAAAACTGCCCCCTGATTTCACAGGTAAGAAGGATGAGGCTCAGAGGTTCAGTGATTTGCCCGAGGCCACATTGCTACAAGTTTCATACAAACGAGGATGCACAATTTATTGCTCTTAGGAAAATATTATCCAAGGATTATGATTCTTTCTTTTCCAGAGGTTGAGAATTCTTGCTCTGCAGCCAACCTATTAAGCATCCCATCTGAGCCTGCAAATCTGGAAAATCCTACTCTGGGTGATGTATCCACAGGAAGCTCCAGGAACCAGAGCTGCTTACAAGTGGACCCCGCTCCTCTTTCCTCACTGTGCAGCCCAGGGGGGAGGTGGAGGGCAGGGGATTTATCCCACAGCAGGGGCAGCCACAACATCTCTACTCCCCTACCCCCCACCCCCCACTCCCTGGGGCTGCAGGCTCAAGAAAGAAACCCTTCATGCTTCCACGTGGAGTTCAGAAAGCTTACTGTCAGCTCTGGGACTCAGAGCACCAGGTTAATGCAGATCATGCCTCAAGAAAAGGCAGCATATAGGGGTGTCTGGGTGGCTCAGTCGGTTAAGTACCCTACTTCAGCTCAGGTCATGATCTCATGGTCAGTGAGTTTGAGCCCCCCATCAGGCTCTGTGCTGACAGCTTAGAGCCTAGAGCTTCAGATTCTGTGTCTACCTCTCTCTCTCTGCCCCTCCCCCACTTGCACTCTGTCTCTATATCTGTCTCTCTCTCTCTCTTAAAAGTAAATAATCACTAAAAAAGAAAAAAAGAAAAAAAAGGCAGCATCAGATTTTGATAGAAAAGTGGGTCAATGTTCCCTCATTCCCTTAAAAAAAAAGAGAGAAACACTATCCTAACCTTTAAGATTTGAACATTATTAACACATCATGACCATGTACTGAACACCCTCTGTGTTTCTGGAGTTTATATACATTTACACGGGGTCAGGGCTGGCTCTCTGCGAGGCAACAGATGCCCACGTAGCATGCGACCCTGAGGACAGCAGGCACAGGGGACTCAGAGCACTGAAGACAGGACACAGCCGCGTCGAAGGGAACATGAGGGCCAGCTCTGCACACCCGCTCCATGCCCAATCCTCTGCTGCCTGCTGCAGCTCAACCCCCTCTTAGCTTCAGCTCATGCGTGGCTGGCACCTTGCACTCTGACCCTGACCTTCACCTTCCATTAACTGCAAACTCCAGCTTCTGGGGTTTCTTGGTTCCTCATCTCGAGAGAGAACGGCATAGGCTCACTGGAGCCTGTGGAATAGAAGAGAGGATGACGACACGATGTGTTGTATTCATGGCCACCCAGGAACAGCTCTGCGCCTGGTTGCGGGCAATTCCAAATGAGGGGGTGTTGCTGGAGAGGTGCTCCAGGGCATGTGTGCTAGCTATTTTACCAGGTAGATATTATTATTTTCATTTTACATATGAAGGGAAGGGCTGAAAACTATATGCCCACCGTCACACAATTAGCAAGTGCAGAACTGAAATTAGAATTTAGGTCAGTTTATATGTTATCTATTGCTGTGTAACAACCTAGCCCCAAACTTGGTGGCTTAAAACAAAAATCATTTTGCTTGCCCACAATCTGTGGGCGAGACAGGCAGGGCTCAGCTAGAATGTTTATCCCTGTCCCACAGGGGCACTGCGTAGCTTCTGCAGATGACTTCAGGTTTGTGATGAGTGAGATCCAAGATGGCCTCACTCATAGGTCTGCCCTCAGCCTGGTCCTCTCTGCTCAAGAACCTTCATTCTCAGTGGCCTCTCTTCTCTGATGGCCTCTCATTCTCTAGGATCTCTCTGCCTCATGTGGTTTCTCCAACAGGATAGAAGGACTTTCTGTGGCACTTCAGAGGTCCAAGAGAGCAAAAATGGAAACCAAAGATAGGCTAAAGCCTTGCTGGTTTTGAATATGAAAAAACATTGCTTCTTCTACTTCTGTTGGTCAGAGCAGAATGAAGAGCCATCGCAGATGCCAGGGGAGGGGCCGTGGACTCCACCTTTGGAGGAGAGGAGAGACAAAGTCACATGTCAAAAAAGTCTGGCCGGCCAGAATTTTGATGACCACCATGGAAACTACCTTCCACAGAATGCCGAGCCCATGCACTTTGCACCACACCAAGCACCCCAAGGTCTTTATGGCTGCCAGCGCCCTCCTGATGTCATCAGAACCTCCTCCAGAGACAGCCTGTACCCGAGCCAGTGGCACAGGGCTGACAGTGGCACCTCTGCTTCAGTTATTTAACAAGCTTGGTGTCCTTGGTGAACCTGGTGCTCAGCTAGATGACGAGAAGGTACAAGTGAGTCAGACTCAGCCCCTACTTTCCCAGAATTGTCTCCTGAGAGGAGAAAGCCTTGTACTCTGAGGAAAGCCTTGTACTCTGAGGAACAGAATTACTGTCTTCTGGGAGGAGAAGGCCTTATACTCTGAGGAACAGAATTGTTGCCTTCTGAGATGAGAAGGCCTTGTACTCTGAGGAACTGAGTAATGTCCTGTCCCCTCTGGAGAACATGAGAACGTCTGAAAGCAGAAAGCTCATGGGCTGCCAATTAACCAAGGCCTATTAAGTACTTTATTTTTCTAGGCATTCTTTCAGACTGGGGTACTCAGAGGCCTTAGAAAATAAAACGTTAAATAGGGAAGTTATTAAATTCATATTTTTTAATATGAATTGATTTTTTAAAAATCCCCTCCGGCTTTCAAGTTGGAAACATCCAGAAACAGAGATGAGTAGCCACAGCAGGAGACCACAGGGTGCATTACGTTTGTCAATGGCAGACGCCAAAATCCAAACACAAAGAAACTCAGAGGAATCTAGGCCGCCTTGGGAGCGGCAGGTGGTGGGAGCCCATCCAGAGGTTGTGAAGCTCCCCAGGGCCCTCACTCTGAGGAACCTAAATGCAGCTGATGATGTGAGGGCAGTGCTGATATGGTCTTGGCTCACACCTTGGCAGGCAAGATGTTTTCCCATCCTCCATCCCTGGTCGAGGACAGTCAGAGCAGCTGGTCCCCCTGCAGCCCTCAGTCTCCAGGACAAACCATGTTCATGGAAACCCCGTGATTTCCTCAGCCTTCCTGCTGCTTTACCAGGGCGAATCCTCCACCCACCCCCCAGGTGGCTCTGCACGCCCCCCATCCATTACTGAGGCCCTAACTTGTGCCTTCCAGGTGTCGCATAACACAGGGCCATCCCAGAAATGCAGAAATACAGAGGTATTGTTCTTGGGGAATTCACAGCCCACCCCAAGGCAGAATATCAATTTCTATGTGGACACCAAAGAGCATCTAGAAGTTCACCATTTATCAACCAGTAGTTTCTAGTTCCTTTTAACTTTTGGAACTTGCTGTGTGTGTGTGTGTGTGTGTGTGTGTGTGTGTGTGTGTGTGTGAACGCACTGTGCTCTCCGGCGGTGGGGGGCGGGTGTTGTAGGTGGTAAATCATACTCCGAGGTTCAGGCTTGCACAGTCTGTGGCTTGCAAAGCTGCCTGCAGGGCTGTGTGTCACAGCCAAAAATATAATCAATAAATAATTTGCACCTCAAGTTGTGTGGAAACCAGGTGAGGAGTAAAGATGGGGATCTCATCACCCCTGTGGTTTGAAGATCTTATCTGATGCTCATGGCTTTCCCCAAAGCAGTTTATAATCCAGAGCTGGTATTTTTTACATCATGAAGCTGGCTTTGCCAAAGGGGCATATGTCTAATTATCCAATGCCAACGTACCCGGGAACAAGAAAGGGCACACTGTGAGTTTTTAGAGCTCTGAGCAGGATTTCTGCAAGGGCTCCTGGTAGAGTTGTTCTTGCTCTTAAATGGATCAGAATTGAGGGTTTTGTTCATAATGGAATAAAAGATTAGCTGGCAAGGTCTTGTGTCTGACCAGCCTGAGAAGATGCCTTTCCGTCTGGGCGCCCTTCATTCCCAGGTCTCCTCCCAGACTCTGCTCTGTCTCCCCTTACCTCTCTTCACTTTGCTCACCTTCTAAATTTAATCTCCCGCCCACCCCCTTTCATCTTGGATCTCCCTGAAGATATAAATGAACTCTATTTACGATAACAGCGGAAGGCTTTTCTTCATGACACTTCGAGCCTCGAGCCCAAGGGGCCTGTTATTGAAAGCTCCAGAAGCTGATAAGGGCCTCCTGAGTTCTGAAAGCAGCTTGAGCCCAGAATCATCTTCCTAGGATATTTTCCAGCCCCAAGTCAGCTGCCCCTCGTGGGAGATTCAAGTTGCGAGGGTGAGTAATAAGCAAAGACTCCACTCTAACTCATGCTGCTCTCATCGAGGACATTCCTGGACCCAACCTTCTAACGGTAAAATGCTTTTCCAGTGGCAAATGCCTCTGACCAGACAGCCAAACGAAGCTGGTAAATCTTAGGGAACTAAAAATTATTTGAGTCAAAAAAACCAAACCAAACCAAACCAAAACAAAAAGATGCTACCCAAAATAGCTTCAGTGTTTTCTTCTTTAGTTCTTTAGCAGCTGTAATCCTGCACAGATGATAAAGTTCATCTCGAATGCATTTAAAGTGGTGCTCATGGAGAAGTCAGCCGATGATGCACTTCACAGGCATGCGGAGTGGAAACTGCAAATCTCCATGTGCTTCAGATAAAAGGTCAAACACATATAAGCTTCCTCCAGGGTCATAGATCAGGTGTGGGACTTTGAAGACAGATGCCCTTCTTCAGCCAAGTCCAATCCTTGGGGACAAGGAGAATTGGAACTAAAGCCCACTGACTGGGGTAGTACTTGAAGTCTGCTTCAACCCGCCCCTGGAAAGGCCCTAAGAGGATTGTGTCCCTGAATCAGAGTACTCATGGGAAATATTGACCTCTGGGGACCAGACTTCTGTAGGAAGCCTTGAATGTAAATTGTTCCCAATTGTCAGGCTGATGTGCTTGGAGGTCTGAGCTTGTGCGCAGAGGTCAAGGGAAGCACCTGGACCCAGACCCCGGGCAGCCTCAGAGATGGCACTGTGGCCTGACTCGCCTGGAGCCCTGACTGCTACTCTCCCTGCGAGTGGGAAGCATAGAGAAGCTCAGAACTCATGGTTAGTGCCCCAGAAGTTAATCTTTTTTTTTTTTTTTAAGAAAAATCTCCAGGGTGGGGCGCCTGGGTGGTTTAGTCGGTTGAGTGTCCGACTTTCACTTAGGTCATGATCTCGCGGTTCGTGGGTTCGAGCCCCGCGTCGGGCTCTGTGCTGACTGCCAGCTCAGAGCCTGGAATCTGTTTCAGTCTGTGAATCCCTCTCTCTCTGACCCTCCCCTGCTCATGCTGTCTCTCTCTCTCCTAGAAATAAAAATAAAAATAAAAATAAATTAAAAAAAAAGAAAGAAAAATCTCCAGGGAAGTCTGGGTGGCTCAGTCAGTTAAACATGCAACTTTGGCTCAGGTCATGATCTCGAGGTCCATGAGTTTAAGTCCTGCATCAGGCTCTGTGCTGACAGCTCAGAGCCTGGAACCTGCTTTGGATTCTGCATCTCCCTCTCTCTCTGTCCCTCCCCTGCTCACGCTCTCTCTCTCAAAAATAAATAAACATTAAAAAAATTTTTTTAAAGAGAGAAAGAAAAATCTCCATTTGCTGTCTCATTTTTTCCCACCTGTGTACCTGCTTTGTATTCCGTACTGAGGGAGATTCTTCATTCAGGTGAGATCTGTTGCAGTTCTAAAGCGTGGCCTCAAATGCTTTGACATGCCTCCCACAGAAGGTGAGACCTCTCTTCCTGGGGCTGTGGCAGCCCTGTGGGCACTCTGACAGATAGAAGGTGGTGGACGGGGAGAAAGTGGCATCCAAGGCTGGGTGTAGAAGGATTCATTTACCAGAACCAAGTCACAGGTCTGGCCACCTGGAACCACCAAGCTTGGAGATGCTCTGGTAAAGACCTCACTAAGCCCAGTCTTCATGGCACCCCAGCCCCAGCTCAGACACCAACGTGTGGGGAGAAGCCTCCAAATGACCTCAGTGCAGTTACTTGGGTTCCCTCAGACATTCTGGTCTTCCCAGCTGAGGCTCAGATACTGTGGAGCAGAGACAAGTCTCCTTAATGTGCCATATTTAAATCCCAGCCACGAAGAATCCATAAGCATAATAAAATGCTTCTTGTTCTATGGTGCAAAGCAATGGGCTGCTTTGTTACACAGCCCTAAATAACTGGAACATGATCTAAGCTGCTTCTCTCATCCCAGCTCTCACACAAACTCATTAGGCTTCTATGGTTCAACCCACAGCATGTGTCTTTCATGTGCAGAGTGCTGTTGTGTGAGGGGTTGGTGAAAAGGGCGTCAACGTCTGGTCCCAGCACGCAAGGGACATCCAATGGGTTGGAGTGACACTCTTCCACTCCTTCCTGGACTTAAACAAGTGGAGGCTATCTGGAGAGAGGTCTCTCTCACCTCTGATCACAGGACAGCAGGGGGCGCTAATCGCCTCACGTCCTGGGCAGGTGCACTCCAAGGGGACAAAATTTCCCCCCTGAGGTGCAATGTGTGTCTTCTGAAGTTTGAAAGCTCTGTCCCTGGCAAGTGCCACAAAGAGCCTGGGGGCTTCCAAAAGCTCTCAAGAAATAATCCTGACCGCTCAGTGGAAAGTACACAGCCCCTTCCCAGGTAGAAAAGTCTGACTAATTGTGAGGAAGAGGGGAAGAGAAGTGCTTGAAAGAGGCAGGAAAGAACACCACTGTGGGCACCTCTCGCAACACATGAAACATACAAAGATCGTATGTATGAGTCATGACACCACAGCAGAGAACCCTGCCAGTCCCTCCTCGTGTCGCCTGGTCTACCCACGGTCCTGTCTCCCAGCACCTGCTTACTTGGAGACGCACCCCAAGGGCACCGAGGACACAAAGAATCCAGACAACCAGACACTCATGCAGGAGTTAAAGAACAAATTCCAAGGGCTGAAGTTCTCTGGCCAACAATGACTTCACATACTTGGGAATAAACTATTGACCAGATGCATGAAGAGAAGATTCATGTGCAAAAACAAGCACAGGCACAAAGCGAGGATTCCGAACCCAGAAAGTCTTTCACAGACACGTCCACCCTGCGGAGCCCAGCTCCCAAGCCAGTTCCCCCAAAGCCCACTGAAGATGAGGACTGCACCTGCCTCATGGCGGTGGAGGGAACTTTGGATTCAGCCCCAAAGACAGTGTGTCTTCAGCAGATAACTTCCAGGAAGACAATACCTTTGGGTTCCACGTACTTGGAAGTCCAACTCAAATATGATCACTGTCTGGAAAACTCACTTTTTCCCCCCTGGCAAATGTCCTTTCTATCTGTTTTAAATTTAAAAGAAAGAAATGTCCTAGAATGTTTAGAAAATATAACTCCTTATTCCCTTCCATGAGAAGCAAACCTGAAACATTTTGATTCTACATCTTGCACTGGCAGCTGTTGGCTACAGAAAAAGAAACTGAGGCAGCAATGAGGGGAGAAGCTGGAAGAAATCCAAGATGTTTATAGGCAAAGATTGGAATTTCCAGTAGTGCGCTTCTTAGGGGCAGAAGGGTGTCTTGCCTCTCTTCTCAATAGCATCATGTCACCCAGCCCTGAGCAGGGATCCCAATAAGGACATGATGAGCGAATGAACTGATGGATGAATAGATAAAAAGCAATGAAGAGCAAATACATGAGTGAATGAGTAAATGAGTTCACACATACATGGCACATGCATGGGTGAGACGGACCTTGATGCATCTTCTCTTCTGCAAGGATCTGAACTTCAAGCCAATGGCTCTTTCCTAATCTCCGTGCCTGCACCTCCCAATATCCTCCAGCCATACCTCATTGGATGACCTGTCATGACCTTAATGCTTAAACCAAATGCATCAATATATCATTACCAAGTCCAGCTCCCTGCCCCCACAACGTCATTATTTTCTGGTGAAGACACCACTCATTTTAATAATTACCTAGTTTGGGGCACCTGGGTGGTTCAATCGGTTGAGCATCCAATTTCGGCTCAGGTCATGATCTTGCCATTTGTAGGTTTAAGCCCCGCGTTGGGCTCAGTGCTGAGAGCTCAGAGCCTGGAGCCTGCTTTGGATTCTGTCTCCCCCTCTTTCTGCTCCTTCCCCACCTTCTCTCTCTCTCTCTCTCTCTCTCTTTCTCTCTCTCTCTCTTCAATTAAAATAAACACTAAAAACAATAATAATTACCCAGTGAAAAATCTTAGACTCCTCTCTGCCTCCTACCTCCCCTAAACCCCCACATCTAGTCAGATACTCAGGTCTCTTGATCTTTTTTTTTTTTTTTTTTTTTCAAAATATCTCCTGTTCCTTCCCCTCCCTCCCATGCCTCTGTCACAATCCTGTCTCTGGCATTTACACCTCACATGTAAACCACTGCCCTGCACAGAGCTTTGTAGCTGGGATCCCATCCCCAGTGGCTTCCACTCCTGATCGTTACCCATTTGGCGTTCTTCAAATTCCTGTGCTCACTTCTCTTTCTGATCTACCTGTTTGTCCTGACCCTGTCCTTGCAAATTGCACATTGCATCAATACCCTGTAAGTGGCACTATTTCCCTTCCCTGTCTTTTGAAATGAAACCCACGCTTCAACACTTAGTTCAATCCCTCCCTCCCTTATGGAGCCTTTTGCCTCGTACCCTGGAAGGAGTCATTCCTCTAAGGAACCTGACCCCAGAATACCCTTCCTTCCAGGATGGGTATGGTGCTCCCCTCTTGCAGTCTTATACTTCACCTCATCTTTGAGTTTTTGGCCCTTTGTGTTCATTGTGACAGTATTGAGTAGTCAATCCTAGCTCAGGTCTTCTCTCCCCTGAGATTCTGGCACCAACCATAGTCATTGGCATCTTCTCTTCAACCGGTTAATGTCTTATGACTCACATTCCTCAGGGGTGTGCCCTTTATTAGATCACTTCCCACATTGCATTAAAATGATCTGTTTCTGTTCTCCAATTTGATTAGAAGCTTCTAGATTACAATGATTCCTATTTTCATCTTTTCTTTAATGTTTATTTCTTTTTGAGAGAATATAAAATTTACCCATTATGTACCACACTCCAGGCAGACAAGGTGCCCACTAATCCTCACAACCCTTTGAAAATTAAGTGTCATTCTCCCCATTTTACAGAGAGAGATTCTGAGAGTTTAAATATCCTGTGCAACATGGAGGTAGGATTCCAATCCAGACTGTTTAAGGTTACAACCCATACTCTGTTTTCCTCTTCTCTACTTGTTCTTTTCATGCACAAAGCACCACAGCATTATTGCACTCAAGCAGCGGCACAGAAACCTGTAAGTGCAGATTGCACCTGCCAACATACTTGATTTGCAGGACATAGGAAATAAATGGTTCAGTGCCACTGTCCTACAGACTTGTGCATTTGAGCTGACAAAAAGGTATTGCCGTATGAAGGGTGATATGGTTGGTTAGCTAATACATAAACAGGATATTTGATGTCTTTTACATTCACTGCTACCCGGTGATAAACAAACACACACACACACACACAATGATAGGGATAAATTTCACCTCCTTTAAAATTGACCCTGAGAAGGGGCACCTGGGTGGCTCAGTCGGTTGAGCGTCGGACTTCAGCTTGGGTCATAGTCTTGTGGTTTGTGAGTTTGAGACCAGCGTCGGGCTCTGTGCTGACAGCTCAGAGCCTGGAGCCTGGTTCAGATTCTGTGTCTCCCTCTTTCTCTGCCCACCCCCCACTCGTGCTCTATCTCTCTCTCAAAAATAAACATTAAAAAACTTTTTTAAAAATTGACCCTAAGATTAAACTTACATGCAGACTAATGTATGTGTATATCAACCTACTAATCCAGACACATGCCCATTTTCAATTAGAATATTAGCATCTTTGTTGATACATGAATCTTTAGGGAAAATACTTAGCTGGCTCCAGTTATATCTGGTTTAGTTTCATGTTCCTATAATCAAAGAGTATGTGAGAAACAAAATCAAGGCCAGAAAAAAAAGAAAAATTAATATAAAAATAAATGTGAAGAAAAGCTTTAAATAGCCAGTTTTGATGTACATTTTCAGACAAACAGATTTCAAAACAGCTAAATAGTTTCTCAACCAATAGCAAAAAAGAAAGAAAGTGGTTATTGAATAATTTAGTATGTGTATACATTTTTGCCCTCTTCATATTCTAAAATACACTTAAGAAAAATGTGGTTTATTTTACTGGCTTAACTTTTCAGATAAGTGATTTAATAATGTTTATAAAACAGATGCTTAAAAACCTATCTATTTCCATCAGCTTTTATGCATACTATAGCACAATTGCCAAGAATTTTGTAGAAGTTTCTAATTTGTTCAACTGGAAGTGACAGAAGCCATTACTTGTTTTATATATAAAGAATAGAACTTTAAAGGCTCTTGCCTATGTAGTGAAATAATGAAATAAGTGTTGTAAAGAAGAACTGAATCATTCTGTACATACGGTGGTAGATGACGAAAATACATTAGATGCACAAATCACGGCGAAAATATTGAACATTTCCCATTATGCTGTGGTCTAGGCTAAATCCAAACAGCTTGGCCCCTACACGAGCCACCTTAATTGAAATCAGGATCCACCTTCACCAAGCATAGGTACCTTCAGATAAGCATTACTTTCCAGCCATAGAAGACGTTCAGATCATGACACTCTTCATGACGTCATTACCTGAGTCTATTTGAGACGGGGATAGATTTGGACACTGACTGGGGTACTGCAATAAATACTCCCTAAGATTCTTCCTAACCTGGCAGTGCTATGATTTATGCAGCCCAAAGTCTTCAGCCCACAAGCAAGAGGAAACTCTGCATTTATGCCTTGCCGTGAACGGGGGATCTGTGGGAAGTGTCCATATGGATGCTGTGTGATACGGATGCTTGTGTACCTGTTCGCATATTTTCAGAGGGCTCCCGGACACATCATTCCTAGAAATAAACTGCCGGGCGCTGAAATGGAAGCCACTTGTGTCTGTTTTAGCGGGGCCTGTGTGGTCTGGGCCCTGCACCCAAAGGTGCCAGTAATTCAGGGAAAACTCTAAAGACAACAGAAGGGACCCTAGTTTCCAAAGCAGGGAAAGAAAAGAAACAGGAAAGAAGGGAGACTTGTCAGCAGCCTTACCTTAAGGAGTAAATTCTAAGGGTCAGAAGAAAAGCAAGTGGATTTTTCTGGCTCAGAAGGAATCGAAGGAAAGAAGCGCAATCCCAGAAGGCGTGAGGGAGCTTCCGCCCGAGACGCAAGGCTGTGTCTCTGTGGGAAAACTACTTTCTGCTGCAACAGGGGTCCTCTTCCCACAGGCATGAGACCTTCCCTCTTTCTGCTCCCACTAAGCGAGTCCAGGACTCCCACAGAACTGACTGAGAGAGACCACCAGTGCTGAATGTTTATGCTGCGTGTAAAATGTGGGCCGCTAAGCAACCTGAACTACGCAGTAATCTTTCAAATTATGTTAATCGCAAAAAGAAAGTTTCAAATTATGTTAATCACAAAAAGAAAGAGAGAGAGGGAGAGAAAGAGAGAGAGGGAGAGAGAAAGAGAAGAAAGAAAGAAAGAAAGAAAGAAAGAAAGAAAGAAAGAGAGAGAGAGAGAGAAAGAAAGAAAGAAAGAAAGAAAGAAAGAAAGAAAGAAAGAAAGAAAGAAAGAAAGAAAGAAAGAAAGAAAGAGATAGAGAAAGAAAGAGAGAGAAAAGAAAAGAGGAAATCCGGGGCTGACTGCACAGGCTTGGGCCGGTGCAACTTTCTCTCCGAACTGCAAACTGCAGACCTCTCTGCGTCGGCCAGGTGCCCTGTTAGGTCAAGGGCAGTGGGTGTGTTGTTCATTGCTCCCAAGCGTGAGGCTCTGCCTGCAGCTTCGTGGAGTTGATGTGTTGATGCTGTTGTGTTATCAAACCAATACAGACTTTTAGAGTGAAAAATACATGTTTGTGATGGAAAATTTTGAACATAGACAAGAATAGAGAAAATATGTCAGTGATGCCTCATTTATCCATCATCTGGTTTTATTTTTTTTAATTTTTTTTTTACAAATAGTTTGTCAAATTAGTTTCCACATAACACCCAGTGCTCATCCCCACGAGTGCATTATCTGGTTTTAATGATTATCCCAATATTTTGCTGATCTTCCTTTGTTTTTCCCACACCTCTCTCAGTCTCTGTCTCTGTCTCTGTCTCTGTCTCTGTCTCTGTCTCTCTCTTACACACACACACACACACACACACACACACACACACCTTCTTCTGGAATATGTAAGAGCAAGTCTCAGATATCATGTAATTTCTCTGCAAATACTTCAGAAGACATCTCTAACAGATTGCCGTCTTGTTTTTCCACATGACCATGAGACCTCACGAAATCAACAAAGATGCCTTATAATCATAGTGTCCACTCGCTTTTCGAATTCCCTCAATTGTCTGACAGATGCCTTTCAACAGTCAATATGTTGGAATGAGACTCCAAACCAGGCCCCGTGTTGCTACAGTTGCTGTGTCTATTCCAGAAACTTCTTCAGGTTGCTCTTTCCCTGCGAGTTCTCCAAGCCCCAGTGTCGAAACCAGGGGGCAAAGCAGCCGAGAGTGAGCAAAGCCTGCCTGTTCAGCTGTGCCTGCCAAGGGCTCCCAGCTCCCTGCTCCCTGAAAGAGCAATTTCTGTCTGCATTTCCTGTCGTCACCACTGACATCACAGAGATAAAGCTGAGGGAAATTGCTTTCTCTGGAGCACAGCATTTGTCCCCGGGCCCAG
This sequence comes from Hyaena hyaena, assembly GCF_003009895.1. Taxonomy (NCBI): domain Eukaryota; kingdom Metazoa; phylum Chordata; class Mammalia; order Carnivora; family Hyaenidae; genus Hyaena; species Hyaena hyaena. Next base: position 606,141 of record NW_024081614.1, on the reverse strand, counting down.
ATGACCTTCGAGGCCTCTGAGCTATTTCTCCAAACAAGAAACAGAGGAAACCTCACCCTGACAAAGGCCAAGAAGAGAGTTCCTTGTATGTGGGGACGTTCAAGGCATCTCTCCAGCTCCTTTAAAATTTTATTTTCCCTTCACATCCAGATCCAGCCCAGGAAATAATTTATTCTGAAGTTGCTTAAAAGTTTCCAATTAAAAAAAATCTTGGAAAGTAGCTGACCTATATTTACTGTAACCATATTTTCCAAATAAAATTCCAGACACATGCTCTGATAAGTATGTATGCACTTACCACACTATTTAAAAACAAAGGGCATTGCTTTTTTTTCCTGCTTAAAAAAATAATCCGTGTTAATTTTAGAGACTAAAGAAAGGTCAAAGAGGAAACAAAATATCTGCAATCCTACCACCCAGAAATAACCACTATTAACTTTTAATCCATATTTCTCTTCCGTTTTTGTCAATAACAGAAGATAATTTGTTACCAAGTTGAGTAATATACTGTACTATATATTATACACAGATATGAAAAATTATATATATACACATATAACTGTACGTATAATATATATACATATAGATATATGAATTTTCCAATTGAAGCTATGTCACAAGGATTCTCTCACATCATTCAGGAATCTGCATAAATCTTATTTTTAACAGCTGTAGAATAGTCTATCTTTGCAAAGGCCATAATTATTTTTACCCTCCACACGTCATTGTAAATTTAAATTGCCCCCGGTTCTTTGCTATTATTAAAAATATTGTTAAAAAATATTGTGATATACATATATATGCTTGTTCACACTTCTGAAAATTCATAGCATAGCCAAGAAGCAGAAATACTGCATAGTGAGATAAAAACTTAAACTCTCTCCATAAACATCATCAACTTTTTTAATGGAAACGTTGTATACTTAACACCTGTTTCTGAAGGTACCCGTGAGAAAATATTTTAAAGTAGCACTGTTCCAGAAAATTTGGAAGATTTTAAAAATACATAAATCAAGCACTTATGTTAGAGACGTTGCTCTAAGTGCTTTATATCTAGTATCATTTACTTTTTACAAAACCACCATGAGAAAGGACAAGATGCTAATAGGATTCCCATTTTTCACACACACAACACTTAGGTGACCAGCCCAATTTATGTAGCCCCATGTATAATTCCTCATTGAGCTAAAAGTGCATGGTAAGGGGCACCTGGGTGGTGGTTCGGTCAGTTAAGTATCTGACTCTTGATTTCGGCTCAGGCCATGATCTCACTGTTTGTGGGATGGAGCCACAAGTCGGGCTCTGCACTGACAGCAGAGATCCTGCTTGGGATTCTCTCTCTCTCTCTCTCTCTCTCTCTGCCCCTCCCCTGCTCACTCGCTCTCTCTCAAAATAAATAAACATTTTAAAAAGTGCATGGTAAAACAAAGTCAATGTAAAATGGTCTCTTTTTTACTCTACCCATCACGCCACTCCAGAGGCTTCTACAGAAAGGGTCCCAGCTGACAGTCTGTAAGAGGAGCACTAACCCGCGGGAGAGGACCCATACCAACCAGTGCAGCCCTAGGACAGACAGCTAACGCTGGCTCAGATCCCGGTGTGACAAGGCCAGGAACACCCCCAGTCAATACCATGCTGGTAAGCTTGGGAATGACAGAACGGTCACTGTACCAAGGCCAGAAGAGCTGACATGGTCATTTTCAAGTACATGTGAGACTTCAGGAGGCCCCACGCAGAAGAATGGAAGGAGAGCACAGTACGGAGGTCTCAGAAGCTTTACGAGTGGGCCCTAGGGACATTGCAACCCTGTTGAACCAAACATCACAATGTGGAGAAAGATGATGTTCATCTTTTCTTCTCACATTAGTTGATATAGGAATACTCAGCATATTTTTCTGACTATTCAATGCCAAGGGCATTGTTCATTGCCCAGGGGATTTATGGGGCCAAAACCCATCCCTCGCCCCACTAGCCAACGAGGGCATCTATGAGCTGTATCCTCCTCCCATTGTGTCTGTGACCTCAAATGCTACTCTTCCTCCCCACCAGCTTTCACAACCCCAACAGCACTGCCCCCTCGCTGCCCTTCCAAGGATAGCACTCCAGCCTCAGGACCTTTGCTCTGGCTGCTCTCTCTCTGCTTGAAAAGCTTTGCCCCGTCTCCCTCTTAACATCTTTCCAAAAATGTCGTCTTCTCAATGACCACCCTAAGAACAATTACAATTCCCAATATTCCCCAACCCTCTGAAACAATGCCCTCCAGGGGAACAGTGATTTTTGTTTGTTTTGTTTGCTGATCTCTTCCAAATGCCTAGAACATTCCTGGCAAATAGCTCTCAATAAATATTTGTTGAACTGAATGAAATCATTCAATGGGTGAACAGTGGAGGTGACAGTCTTGCTTTGGATATTTTCACAGTGAGAACACTAAAAGCCTGAGAAGGAAAGTGACTTTACCCAAGGCCACTGGTAGGGGTTCTTTCCCCAAAGTGCCCTCACTTCCATAACTGGCCCTGGAGTCATCCAGCTCAGCCCAGATAAAACCCTCCTCCAATGTGGCCAATCCAGAGAGCCCAGATCCTGTCAAAGTAATTGACAAAAGGTATGAATCATGACTAAGTATCACCCTTGCAGGCAGTAGGCTTCACATGAATCCCTAGTTGAGGGAAAACCTCTTTCTGGGCAGCAAGCAAACTACATACCTTCTCCTTTCCAGCTCTCTCAAGAGCAGCTGTGTAATAACAACAAAGCCACCAGGAAGCCAAGTCCCCAGAACCCACCTTGTTTAATAACTCAAGTCCATCCATGACCCATCCCTTCTTCTCTCTTCCAAGTAGCTGGACACTGGAAGAGATCATTCCCGGCAATGAGACAAAGTGAACTGCTCTAGGGGATATTCAAACTACAGCTCATTACAAATGCCCGCTATTATAAACACTTCTCTGAAATATTTCCCTCTTCCCTCGCAAGCATGTGCAGAGAGCAAACACAGACAATACATAATTTTGGAACAGATTTATTTTTTCCATGATCTCTGCTCTCTTTTAACGAGCAATTTGTTGTATATGTTAGCTTGAAATAAAATAAAATCCTGGCAGTGATTATCAAAATCAAGGACCCCAAATGTAAAATCTATCTCTTAATCAGTGTGTATTCTGGAATTTCAAATACAAAGTAGGTCCTCAGACCCTCAGAAGATTGTTACATGACATTCAGTGGTCCGTGAGCCCCCTAAGATTATATACAAACTTTTGTGGATATATGAAGATACATGCATTTATATTAGTGATCTCTCAAAAGATTCTCAAAGGGATGTTTCCCCCAAATTATTGAGAACCACTGATTTTGACACAGTCAAAAGAGTTACCACTCAAATGAGTGAGGATCAAACTTAACCCCGTGATGTGCGATCCAAAAGTTTCGATGACTAATTTGCAAAATTAATACTTCCTCTTTTGGGGTGAGTACTGTTATCAAGACACAATATCCTAGCTAAATAAATACTTAGTTTGGAAACATAAACAGAGTATAATAAGTTAATTTCCCAATTATTACTCCTCGCTGGTGAGAAGATTCTCAGTCTGGTTTTTAAACACATCTCCCTCTTTCTCTCTCATAGTTAATCTTGTGCAAAACACACTTTGGGAAGTAAATATTTTGAGCCACCTTTCTTTTTTCAGAGAAAGACACTGAGACTCAGAGAGTTAAGCAGCTTTAAGGCCTCTGAGCTGGTAAATAGAGTAACCAAGATCTTAACACAGGCCCACTGGACCCTGAAGATTGTGGGTTTTCCAACAAGGCAAACCACTATCTTAAAATTTATATTTTGTTCCCTGACATCAGGATTTTCAGATCGAGCTTTTCCTTTAATGGTGGGTGGTTACCCACCATATAAAACCAGAATATTTTATACCAGCAATTATATTCACCAACTGTACACATGAAAGATTTTTAAATATTGGTAGTTCTGACATGGTGAAAGTCATCAGAAATGTTTTCTCTAATTTTGGCTCTGAGTATTGAGTCAGTGGCAGTCTAAAATGCTGCAGGAACTCAGTGCAGAACTTCCCAAGAATCCTCCCCTTCCAGCCAAATGAAGCACCCTAATGTACACACAAGGACTTCCCTGAGTCCCAAGCAGCAAACTGCTCTACTCACAGCTTTGTCAAGAGAACCAAGGGGTGGTGATGTGTGGACACAAGAATTAGGGCCTCCCTCTCTTCGGTGGCAAATGGCATTTGAAGCAAATACAAAAATACACATGTGTGTCATAATATGAAGGTTTCCTAGAAGAACATTATTTGGGAAGGAAAGGAGACATTATTTATAGCTTTAAAACAGAGAGTGTTCAAAAGGGGAAAATAAAGTACTTCTTTCATCACTAGTGATGTGTTTTCTGGTGTCTGTCTTTAGCATGTATCTATGGGTCTTTGTGAGGCCCCATTTTAATCCCTCAATGATTCATGAACTACAAGTCCCCATCACAATTTCCAGGTCATTGGGAAGGATTTAATCCCCAGAAGTAGCGATTTTCTCAGTTAGCAGGAGAATGGAAGGAAGTGGGAAAGTTTGGCTGAGTGCAGAAGTCTAAGAATGCCCCAGCACACACAGGCTCCAGAGAACGCCGCTTGATGGAGATGTTGGAAAGCATGGCTCCCTCTTCCTCAGCCAATCAGTTTCCAAGATAGTTTCCAAATATATATCTTGTGTGTTTTCTGGCAGGTCCACTTCTTAGTTATTGGATTCTAGCACACTCAGGTCAAATATCAGCGTGTGTCCTTACAAATGAGTCACCATCTCACAGACTGCCAACATCTCAAGTCCCCTCTTACTGTGTCATTGTGTGGGGACAGCCTTGTGTGAGTCTGCGCAAGGGCTGCCCTTCCTTAGCGTGTTCACCCACCAACCCCATAGCGAACTTTCTTCTTCACACACATATAGGACTACAGACATACACTCGCCAATGACAAATCTTACCCATGTTGATTTATTCTGGAAAAATGTCATCTCTAAGTAATCAAGTGTAACCAATAGTTCTCAGTGGAGGGACATCGCCCCCTAGGGAGCATTTTGGAAATTTGTAGGACCTTTTGATAATTATGAAGATTGGGTGTTACTGCATTTAGTGGGTAGAGGCCAGGAAAGTATGAGCCAATTTTGTACCACTTTTCAATGTCCCACCAGAGTTTTGTAGGTAAAATATTTGTTTATAGTTTTCTGAGCCTAGAACCCCAATTTCACTTTTTCATATATGTAGAAAGTATGTTTGAAGTTTTAGTAGATACTGAATTTTCCAAGAATACAAACATTTTATGAGTCAAAAAGAAAATTGTGCGTTCCGTATTTGAAATTTTACCAAGGGTTGGTCATCATTTTTGAGAAACAATGGCATTAACGACAACACACCTCATAGCATGGCAGTCATTGATTCAATATTCCTGTGTTGGTGTGACGGCTTTTGTGTAAGCGCTAGTAACTCCTTATATGGGGTTGCGCTAAGCATTTGAGTATTGAAAATGGAAGCTCTTACTATTTTATTATAAATTATCTTCCTGCTGTTTCTCCTTTATTTAACACTCAGGGAATTAAACTGATTTTTTTAAATTAACCTATGTAGGTTAAGATATTACCTGTGAATATGGTAAAACAAAATACTTCCTTTTGAAAAACGTCTTTGGTTTGGACAGATTTAAACACTGGTGTGAATGATGAAAAACCCTTTATTGTTTTTAAATTCCAGTTAGTCAACATACAGTGGTATATTAGTTTCAGATGTACAATATAGTTCAGCAATTCCATACATCACCCAGGGCTCATCATGACAAGTACAATTATGAATCCCCATCATCCATTTCCATCCACCTACCCCTCCCTTCTGGTAACCATCAGTTTGTTTTCTATAATTAAGAGTCTGTTTCTTGATTTGTCTCTCTTTTTCTTTTTGTCCCTTTGCTCATTTGTTTTGTATTAAATTCCTCATGTGAGTGAAATCCTGTATTTATCTTTCTCTGACTGGCTTATTTCACTTAACATTATACTCTCTAGCTACATCCGTGTCATTGCAAATGACAAGGTCTCATTCTTTTTATGCCTGAATAATAGTCCCTTGTGTGTTTATATAACATCTTCTTTATGTATTCACCCATCTATGGACACTTCGGCTGCTTCCATAATTTGGTTTTTGCAAATAATGCTGCTATAAATATAGGGATACATGTAACCCTTTGAATTAGTGTTTTTGTATTTTGGTAAGAAGTACCTAATAGTGCAATTGCTGAATCCTGGGGCAGTTCTATTTTTAACTTTTTGAAAGAACTCCATACTGTAAAACTCTTTTATGTTAAGAGCTACCTAATTAAATTACCTTTAAGGCTTGTTAGATGGAATGCATAATTAACTATTTCTACACAATGCTGCCTAAAAAGCAATGTTGATATGAGTTTCTAATATTAAACCATATTCAACCATTTGACATGAGAATAATATGGGAGTTTTTAAAAACTACCAATATCTAGGCCATAATATCTAACAAATGAAATCAAAATCCAAATATCGGCATGCCTGGGTGGCTCAGTCGGTTAAGCATCTGACTCTTGATCTCATGATCTCACAGTTCATTAGGTGGAGTCCTGAGCCAGGCTCTGTGCTGACAGTGCAGAGCCTGTTTGGAATTCTCTCTCTCTCTCTCTGCTCCTACCCTGCTTATGTACTCCTTCTCTCTCTTTCTCTCTCTCTCTCTCTCTCAATCTCTCTCTCACACATACACACAAAATAAATAAACTTAAAAAATATTTAAAACTGCTACTTTTGTCAAGATGGCAAACTGCCACCATTCAAATTTCTACTTCTTTTAGTATCACTCTTGATCTAGTCAAAATCAGACTTAGTTAAGTCACATCTTCTACGTCTCCTGTGCTCTAAACTGCTTGCCACATTTCAATGCCAAGGTTAGAGGCTGGAGTCAATCCCTAAACAGCCTGGAAGAAGAAAGTATCCGTAGTCCTTTTAGAGGAAATGTCAATATTCTCAATTTTCAATATTTTTTGAGAGTATGTTTCAATGTTTAATGAAGTGTAAGTAAAAAATCTTAAATCTTTAGTTCAACAGAGACATTAAAAAAAATAAGGTGTCACAGGGAGCTGTGGACTCAGGGACTCTGAGATGACTTTGAGAGGAGAGAATTTCTGCAGAGCTCAGATGGTGGACAGCACAAAGGAAATCCGCTTGTGCAGCTGTCCAGCTAGCTCATGCGTGCACAGACACTGTAGTATTATTTTCCTGGCACTCAGCAATTCATTCCCCAGATCTGAGAACATCATCTAAATCCTAATTGATGCTGTGGCTGCACTTAACCGGGAGACAAAGATGAGCCAAGGTCCCTCACGTGTTTGAATCATATATCATAATTGGAACAATAATTCATATTCTTTTCTTCACTTTTTCTGATTTATTTTGCAACAGTATGAGAGACAGAGACACAGAGAGAGACAAAGAGTATGATTTTTAGAGCCTGAGAGATCTGCACCTTCTAAAACCTGAGGAAGTTCATATAGTCCGCTTTCTGCCTGGGAGGTAAACAACACTCCTCAAGGAATAAAGAGGTAACATGCTACATGCGCCCCCCAGCTTTTCCTATAAAGGTAAAAATAGTAAATATTTTAGGTTTGGGGGCTGTCTCTGTATTCTTTCTTTAATATATATATAATATGTGTATGAGTATATATATATGTACATATATGTGTATATGACATATATATGTATATACATATATATACAACCTTTTAAAAATTTAAAAGTCATCCCTCGCTCCAGAGATATACAAAAACAGACTGCAAGCTGGATTTGGCTGGGTGCTGTAGTTTGCCCCTAGCTCTTGATAAATGGATCTCAGACAGGAGCTCACACTCCGTTAGTGCTCAGGTCTGTGTTCCCCACTGAGGAGAAGATGAAGGAGGATAAGAAGAAGGCAGAGTAGGGATGGACAGGCAGCAGGGCAGGGACAATATCTGGGGCCTTAACCTGGGCAGGGGGGCGGGGGAGACACTTACATCTCACTTTCACACTTGACAGCAGCTTTATTTTATTTTATTTTTTTGGATTTCCAGAGAGCAAGAGAAAGGTGTGTTGAGGGGAGAATCTCCATGCATATAAGTCTCAGAGGCTGCATAAGGTCTCCTACTGAAGAAAGAAGCAAGCAGGTAAAAGATTTGGGTTCTCTGCACACAAGAATCCTCTCCTGTAATGCAAGCCACTGTGTGCACCGGGGTCATCTGGCCCGCTTCACCTTGCCCCCCGGAAGTGGGGTTGAGTACCAGTACCAAAAACGGCTGATTGTCTCACAGCACCTGCTATGAGTAATAAATCCCTAAACTCACACCTTTCTAAGCCTATACCCTGAACAGAGGAGCCTGCGGAAAGGTGTCCTGTAAAGCATGCTGGACCATCTTGGGGTAGTTTCACACCAACGAAAGCAATTTTATATATTTCTCAGGTTGTCTTCTTGGAAAGATTCAGAAGACTGTAAGACACTTAAAACAGGAACTATACTCGGCTTACCTTTGTGTCCGACTCAGAGCCTAGAACAATGGCTGGTACATGGTGGATATTTAGCAAATATGGAGGTGGGGAGGGAAGGAAGGAGGAAAGGAGAGCAGGGACAATCTCCCTTTAAGAGGTGTCAGATTTTCTGCTTTCGATTTTCTGTGGCTACTCAATTTTTCCGAAAACAGAGAGAAATCAGACATTTCTGTCACTTCGAAGCAAAGAATGAACTGATCCATGGGTCTCCTTACCCACAGCTTAAGGAGAAAATCCAGGACCGAACCAAAGCAATAAATAAAGACTGAAGGGGTGGGGGAATATGTAGTATTTTAATATAGTTTCCAAAAATGAGTGCATCATGATTTAAAAAGAAATATCTAAGGAGCCAAAATGAACTGTTTAATGTGGGTTATGTTGTTATTATAACAGCTGATAAAGGCTCTCTTTGTAGTCCCCCCAAATGAGTTATTTTGAGTGAGTCGCCATGGTGGTAGGCTCTGTATGCATGACTAACCATAGAAAAAAGTAAACGGGGCCCCAGATGAAGTGTCAGTTATATGAGGATGCTAACAGTAAAAGCCTGCCCCAAAGTAATGACACATGCTTTGAAAACACTCTGGGGGTAAAAAGCACACTTAGGGATCACAGGGTCTGAAGGAAGACTATTGGTGTCAGTATTATGGAGTTATTTTCCCAGCAATTTTCAACTCTCTGTCACAGCCTGGATGAAGGTCTTCAGTGTCATTGCTCACACAGGTAAATCTGGTGAAAGGGGAAACAGATGGACCTTTAACAGGCAAGTGTGGAGCGTGGAGACTAAAACTTCATGGTAGTCACGGGACCAAATAAAATTGCAACAGGCCACGGTCATCTTTCCCACCTCAAGGCAAGCGTGTGTGGCTCTCAACTTTCAGGACACATAAGCAGGTCTCTGTGTGGCAGATGGCTGTCTGCCTGGTCATGGAAGCTAGGCTTCCTCATCTGCACCTTACCCATCAGCAACCAGGACAAGCAGTGTAAACCAGCTGGTCAGATGGGGTTCCATCCTTGATCTCAGAGAGGTAGTCTATCATCCACAGTATTTTCCAAACACTAATTCACAGTGCAGTGCTGGGCAAACTCCATGAGAATGTCCTGAGATGCTCTTACAATTGTAAAAGTTAAAAATCCAGGTTTCTGATGCAGGCATGGAATTCAGGGATAGGTTGTTGTGTTTTGTTTTCTTTTGTTTTTAATTTCCCTAGTGATTTGCAAATGATCAAGTTTAAAAAGCAATGGTGTAAACTTTCCACTTTGGAATTTAATTAGATTATCTTGCTATTCTTTTATATTATTACTGAATCTATTGTTGTGTGGAGCTACTCATCTAAAACTTGAGGGCTGTATTCCCCTGCCTGCTTCGAACACTAACCATATGAATGAATGAGGATACTTCCGGACTCAGAGGATCAAAAGGAAGGGTATTTTTAATATGGCCTCCATACTACTTGGAAAAGAAACACAAATTCTTCTTTTGGGGAAGGGAGGGAGGGAGGGAGCAAGGGAGGAGGAAGGAAAGAAGGAAGAAAGGAGGTGGGGGAGGGAGGGGAAGGAAGGAAGAAATTACATAGAAATTGACATAAAATGCCTTTGCTTCCAGGGAACGATACGTCTCTGATGAGCACCTCCAGGTCTGACAAAGGCCTGTGAGCTCTCAGAACAAGAATTGCTGTGTGGACCCTGCTGCCTCCTGAACACACTGAGCATTTGACCCTATTAGGCATTGTTCCCCCAAATTTCCCTACTTGTGGTTTCTGCCACCACTTCTCTTAGCAAACACACCCAAGGGAGGACAGGACATTCTAGGTCCAGCCTTGTGCCCTTCCCTCCTCACACCTACCACACTCACCCTCTCTACCCACCATCCCCTCTCATCTTCCAAGAACACACAGTCTCAGATCTCTCCTTGTCTTGACCCAGATTCCAGCTCCTTCCTGGTTCTCTCTTTGTACCTTCCCATTTCCCTGCAAGTGTCATGACAACTGGGGTTGGGGGAAGTTCTGGCCAAATAAATATGGCAAACACTGGATTAAGGAAAGTTAGACTGTTTGTTTCCTTTAGGATTTCTCAGAGCTTTAAATTTGCTAATGTGATGTGAACATTTCTTAAAGAGAAAAACATTACTGGATCTTGCCCCAAACACACTTGGCAATGACATCTATTATATCATACATCTTCTTGGAGAACTCTTAAGCTTTTATCAACAAATGTGTATTGAGTACTTACTATGTGTGCTCAGTGTACTCAGACATTGTTCTGAGCATTGAACAAGACCCACATAATCTGCCTCGTGGCACTTTGTCAGCACGTTTGGGAAGCACTCATCTGAAGGTCTTCCTCTTAGGTCTGCCTCTGGGTGCCCTGTTCTTTTCCTCTTCTCACCTCTAGTTCTGCATCTTCTCTCAGCCTTTGAAGTCCTCTGAGAACAGGGTCTTTTCCTGGCTGGGCTCTGTTCAGTTCCCACACATTGAACTACTGGAAGAATCCTGGCCCTGGCCATTATTCAAGTTGCCACTTGAAGCAGTGTCGCTTGGGCTCCGCTGTGGGGTGTTTCAAACTAGCCTTTCTTCTGGTCTTTCACCATTTCTGATCCTCCCTGAGCCAAGCTGCCCTTTCCATCAGCATACTCTGTCTCTTCAATTACAGCTGCCTTCTTTTCTTTTTACATCCTCTTGAGTTTGTGCGGGTAATGCTTCTGGAGAGCTGGGTCCACAGCTCTTCTACTCGGTCCATGTATTAGGCCCACTGAGAGCTATTCCTAGCCTCCCATCCCTTGCCTTCTCTATCCCTAGCCCATCCAGCTAAGCCTGGGATCCTTCTCCTGGCAGAGTCACCATATTCCCTGTCCAAAAGTTATATTTAGTTCCACGGTGAAAGCACTGTTTTTTGGTCAGGAATATCCCTCCTACTCATCTATAAGAAAAGAAACAAAACTTAATGCTCATGCCCATCCACATGCCATTTCCTTATATCCACCTTCTGCCTGAGTCACCCACCCACTGCGGGAGGAGTCCACACCCTTGCCAGGAAGCAGCCCTGTTCTGGGAGCATGACCCCAAGCCACCTTCTTCATCCAAAGCAGCTCTCTTCCCCAGTCACAGTAGATTACCAGGAGTTAAGACCTGAGCAGAAGGTAGTCACCTGGGCTGGGTACTTCTGAAGTAGCTTGTATCCAGCTTCTTGCCTCAATTTTGGTTCTATATTGAGAACAGCAAGATTACCTGAAAGAAGACATAATCTATCAGTTTTGGCTAGTGGGGGTATGAGAAATAGAAAAGTGCCAAGAGCACATGAAAAGACGCTCAACATCATTCATCATCAGGGAGATGCAAACCAAAACCACAATGAGATATTGCTTCACACCTGTCAGAATAGCTAACATCAACAACACAAGAAAGAAGTGTCGGTGAGGACGTGGAGAAAAGGGAACCCTCTTATACTGTTGGTGGGAATGCAAACTGGCACAGCCACAGTTTGGAGGTTCCTCAAAAAATTAAAAGTAGAACTACCATCGAATCCAGTAATTCCATTACTGGGTATTTACCCAAAGAAAACAAAAACATGAACTCAAAAAGATATAGTCACTCCTATGTGTATTGTAGCACTCTTTACAATAGCCAAGATATGAAAGCAGCTCATGTCCATTGATAGATGAATGGATAAGGAAGGTGTGGTGTCTCTCTCCCTCTCTTTCTCTCTCTCTCTCTCTCTCTCTCTCTCTCTCTCTCACACACACACACACACACACACACACACACACACGAATATTACACAGCCGTAAAAAGGATGATTTCACTCATATGTGGAATCTAAAAAGCAAAACAAATGAGTAAATAAATAAACAAAAAATAGAATCAGACCTATAAATACAGAGAACAACAGAGGTTGCCAGAGAGAGGAAGGGTGAGAAGATGGGCAAAATGGATGAAGGGGAGTGGGAGATACAGGCTTGCAGTTATGAAATGAATAAGTCATAGGAGTAAAAGGCACAGCATAGGAAATATGGCCAATGATGTAATGAGCTGTGTATGGTGGCAGATGGTAGCTACACTTGTGAACATATCATAACATACAGAGAAGCTGAATCACTATGCTGTACACTTGAAATTAACACAACATTGTGTGTCAACTACACTCAAATAAAAAATAATTATAAAATAAAAAGAGAGAGAAAAGTGTCAACAGGAGGAAGCTGGGCTTTGAAAGGCCAGGGTCAATGGCAAAGCAGCAGAAGTGGATCAAGAGTCAAGCTTTTTTTTTACTTTTGAATTGTGTGCTTTGTTGAGAGGCAGTCCCTCCACCTTTAGTCTCCATAATGACAGCACTGGCAAAGGCTACTAGGCCCATGTATACTTTGTGCAAGTATTGGTTTTGCATTGGTCTTGTTTGCTTTGTTTTGTTACAACACAAAAGTGTCAGGTTTTTTAAATTATTTATTTATTTATTTTGAGAGAGAGAGCAAGCAGGAAAGGGACAGAGAGAAGGAGAAAAAGAATCCCAAGCAAGCTCCACGCTGCCAGCACAGAGCCCAACACCAGGCTCAAACTCACAAAACCATGAAATCATGACCCTGAGCCAAAACCAAGAGTCGGACATTTAACCAATGGACCCACCCAGGCACCCCAAACATGGTAGTTTTTATGCCAGGATCAACTCTGTGTAGAATAGAGATTTTGTGAGAGGCACTTGAGCCCCCTCAGGGATTCATAACAAGTTTCAAAACCAGGAAAACTGGGGGCTCCAGTCATTTGCTCCAAGATTTCCAGGAGGTATGAGACCAGAGATGACATTTATGTTTGTGTATACTCATTAATTTACTCAACAAGCTCTACAACAATCAAAATCTGGAAGGGTTTCTGGGTACAGTAGAGTTGGTTGAAAATATTTTTGCAGAAGGTGAGTTTTGTAGGAAAAAAAGTTAAGACTGCTTTCCAAAGATCAGGGATATTTCAAGATGGTGAATAAATGATATCTTTGAAATTCAGAGACAGAAACAAGCAGGTTGCATGAAAGATGGTGACTTGTGTGGCATGATTGCAAACACTGAGGGAAGATTCTTCTTGTTGTTTTGAGTAACAGGAACTTGTTTGTCAGACAAGTGCCTTCTTTCTTCTGGGAATTATTTCCCACCACCCCACTTTCATCCACATATTTCCATAGCAATGTTTTCTGTGACCCACTTCTTCCCTGGTGTTGCAGCTGTTAGATGTGGAGCTCAGTCACTGGATGACTGAAGTTCCTACAATGTGGGTGCCAGTGCTCTGTCTGGCTTGCTGAGCAGAATAGAATGTTGCATGATGGACAAGAAGGAGGAAGAGAGATTCTTGGTGGCTTCTAAGCCTCCGGGTTCTAGTTAATCCTGAGACCCAAAATTTTCCCTATCCTTACATCTCATCTTCCTAACGTAGGTAGTCATCATTTTCAGTGTTTCTATCTAGAATAAAGGAGTTCTGTCTAGCACAATCCACAAGAACCTCTAGAGAAAAAAGCAGAAGAGCCTAGTGGAGGCAGGAGGGTTGGCTAGACAGCTTGTACAAGTACTCCAAACTTGATGAGACAAACTTGTCCATGGCGGTGACAATGGGAATGAGCAGATCCAAATGGCATTCCAGGGGACTGAGATGCAGGAAGTGATGATAGAGTAGAGGGCTTCCCAGAAGCATTTGGCATGCTTGTCATAGTAACATTTTCCTGTGACACCTTTGTTGGCTACAGTGCTTTTATAGCAATAATGGGTATAACAGCCTCAATACTAGCCCAGTAGCTCCTAAGACAGGACGCAATCACAAAACATGTCAGAAAGCCAAGGGCATTAATGGAGACTCAGGGGAGCTATAACTTAACCCAAAGAAGAGACTAGATCCAGGCTTTCCAGAAAGGAAATTAAGCACTTCAGCTACCAATTCACCAGCAAGTCCTACTCTCCCCCAAATGAAAGGGCAGCTGCAACTCTACAGGAAGCACCAGGGCCTGTTCCCTGGAGGCCCTCGGCTGGAGCTAAAGCATCTGGTCTCCAGGGAAGGCTGAAACTGAGAGGAAAGTCCTGGAGGGATGCCATGACAACAGGAGCCAAAAATGTGTCCAAATCCAGAGAAGCACCACCACTCACTAGACTATAGCCTGTGTTTTCTAACCACCTATACAAATATTTGTGGATCCCTCCTCTATGATCTAGACTGAGATAAGCTTTGGGGGAAATTTATAAGTTGTGATCTCACAAACTTTCCTTGAACCTATCTTTCCTTTCAAGACCCCTGACATTAATAATTACAAATGTAAGAGGGAATCTCTGGGAAGAATGATTCCCTCTGGGTCTTTTTTTGGAATAAAGGAAAGTTTATACAGAATGCTATCATTCCATGGCATATAATCTCACTATCCATCAGTAGCCCCAGGGCCTCCAGAAAAAATGTGAATGTCTGACAGAAAGAATTCAATCTTCACGCAGAAATAAGTATATTAGCTCTTTGGCCTCCCAGCAATCAATTTCAAATATGGACATTTTAGTTCCTGCACTGTGAAGAATGGGGAGTAAACTGAGTCAGTCAGGATAGGCTAGATATTATACCACAGTGACAAAAGACCCCCAAACCTTAACAGCTTGAATGAAGGTTCACTTCTTGTTCATGATCCGTTTCTAACACAGACCAGGGTGGGGATCCCTGCACTTAATGCTGCCACCATCTCCCACTGCTGATGTAGAGCCAGAGATGTATGGAAATTATCTCAGAGTCTCTTCATGTTTCCACCCAGAAACGCTTCCTGTCAAGAGAGTTCAGTTCTGAATCCAGCTCTGCTGCTGATTTACTATCTAGCATGACTGTAAAGTAATTAAACAAAAAAGGAACAGAGCCCAAACATTGAATAGTCAATGTGGGAAACTTTATACCACTGTGTACCTAAGGCAGCAAGCCTGAAATCATCCGAGAGCCTGACCGTGGCAGTATTCTCAATACTGTTACACTGTTCCCATGACGTGGGTTGAAGGGAAGCAGGAAGCTGAGGTCTCAGCTAATCCCCTCACCATGTACTCAGAGGGGCAGAGTGGAGAGGCAGCCACACTGTTGGGTCCCCAGACCTGCATTGTTGGGTTATCATGGTGAACACAAGCTTGTTCTGCTCTTCTGCTTTTGTTTTGCTTCTTTCATTGTCTTTTTAAAGAGTGGTACAAGTTCTGTTTCAATGGCAATTTCCCACTGAGGTTCTCTCTCTCTCTCTCTCTAAAAGATGATTTGCTTTCCTGCAGTTCTGAGACTTAACAAAACTGTGTCTAGGTGAGAGCCTTATGTCTTTCATTATGTTGGGCACTCATACACCTTTAATTTGGACAATTGTGTTCTTCAGCTCTGGACATTTTTTCTTGAATTTTTATTTATTTAATTTATTTCTTCCTTCCATTTAATCTGCTCTCTCTTTCTGAAAAGGCCATTCATTATTTGGATGTTCTGATCCAACTCTCTATTTTTTTCCTCTCTTTCACTGCTCACTTTTCCTTTCCTTGTCTTTATGTTTTATTTCTGAATTTGTTGACTTCATCATCTATTTTTTTATTTTACGCTACCATATGTTTAAGTGTCTAAATCCCTTTTCTTATTGTGTCTGATTTTTTCTACAGAATTTTATACCTGTTCCATGCTCTGAAGTCATTTGTTACATTTGTTTTGTTTTGTTTTGTTCAGTACCATATTGTCTGTCCTGTCCTTTCTGTTTCAATCCGTATCACCCAGTTAAAGGTTTTACATGAATTCCTGGTTATTCTTCACTGTTTATAGTTAAAGATGCGACCCTAAAAGACATTCATTATAGAAGATTGGCTGTTCACTGGCTCCCTAAATGCCGGGATTTAAAATACAGTTGACCCTTGAATAACATGGGGTTTATGGGTACTGACCCCTCAGACACTCAGATATTCACATATAACTTTGACTCCTCAAAACTAAACTACTAATAGCCTATTGTTGATGGGAAGCCTTACCAATAACATAAACAGTCAGTTAATACAATGTTTTATGTTAAATGTATTATATATTGTATTCTTATAATAAAGTGAGCTGGAGAAAAAAATATTATTTTAAAAATCATAAGGAAGAGAAAATATATTTACAGTACTATACTATATTTTTTTAAAACAAAAAAACAAAAACAAAACATGTCACTCAAACCCATGTTGTTCAAAGGTCAGTGGTATTTCATATTGGACCACTGTCCTTACAGAGACTCCTCAAAGCTAATGTGTAAGTGTGTAAGCCTGACTGTCAGTTCTGGGGACTGAAGGAAGTTGGGGGTTCTATAAACTCAGTATGTTCATTTTTATTTCATCCTTTTTGAAAAAATATATAATTTCATGCCTTCATCTCTCAGCTATCCTCAGTGTCCCCAAATCTAGAGATTTGTCTAGTTCAATATCCCAATAAAGTAAACCTCCAACCTTTTCTTGGAATCATAGGCAAATCCATGATTTCTTGGTGATACAGGGTGAACGAAAAGTCCTAATTCTCCTTTGGTTTTCAATCACTATTCCTGTTTTCAACCCCAACTGCATCCTGATCTAATGCTATAATTCCTTGGTTTTTCCAGGATTCTGTGACAAGAGATCTTGCTTTTTTTCCACTTTCCATCCAGAGACTTTAGTAGCCATCTCTGGGATTCAAACCATTTATTTGTCTCCATTCTTCTTTCCAGCTTCCAACGTGCTAACTTCTAGACACAGAAATCTCCCCTCCTTTTCTTTCAATTTTTGTGTATTTATGACATGTTATTCCTTTACTACCATTTTGGTGAGATTTCAGAAGGCAGAAAGGATAAGCAAAATGTACCAACTTCTTTGTTTAACTGGAAGTCTGTTACAATCTATTTTAATGTTGTATTACTGGATATTGTGTAACTTAAATTATATCTGGGGGCACCTGGGTGGCTCAATCAGTTGAGTGTCCAACCTTACCTCAGGTCATGATTTCACAGTTCATGAGTTTGAGCCCCGCATCAGGCTCTGTGCTGACAGCTTGGAGCCTGGAGCCTGCTTTGGATTCTGTGCCTTCCTCTCTCTGCCCTTTCCCCACTTGTGTTCTCTCTTTCTCTCTCAAAATAAATAAACATTTTTTAAAAATTATATCTGAAACAAAATGAAAGGGAGAAAGGGCAATAGAGAAGCAAAGGAAGAGGGAAATAGAGAATGAGAGAAAGAAGGAAAAGAGGAAAAATAGAGACAGAAGTGGATGCAGTTTTGATCCAGGCTGCATTCATGCACCTTACATAAAAAGATGCTCAGGGCCACTCATGTTGGAGGAGGCATCATGGACCTAAGGAGAGTATTTGGTCCAGAATAGATGTTCAACTGACACATAGTGATGCAGGGCTAAAAAGTGAAAGGAGCCAGCCCAGTATTAGGTTCCTGTTAGTCTAGGTTCTCTGAGAAGCATATACTAACATGGGATTAAACTTGCAAGAATTTTACTAAGGGACTGCATGAAAAGGAACAAGAAGGAAGCAGGAAAGGCTGAAAGAGCCACCAGACCACAGCCACACTTGACCCTGAGTGAAGGAGGGAAGCAAGGAAGTTTCGGTGCAGGTGTCCAAGGACACTTTGCAAAGTCACCAGGGAGTCTTTGAGTCAAGGACAGGTGATAAAGGAGTCCATGTCTCCCAGAAAAAATATGCCTTCGCATCCCTACTGCAGTCATTGGGGGTAACCTAAGGATTATAAGGCCTTGACATAACCACAGTATTGGAACCTAAATGCAGTAGCTAAACTCTTGATTCTTATGCTCTCTGTAGTAGTACATCTGCCAGGAGCATTCTCACAGCCACCATAGAGGCCAGTAAAGAAGACGATAATGCAAAGGTCCAGCCAGGGAAGCCACATGTCCATCATCATAACAATGATGGCCACCATTGACTAGGCACTGACTGGATGCCTGCACTTGTGTTGGGCACATTCCATACATGAATAGTGCCTGTTGCTGATGATCCCATTGCCTGCTAAAGACAGATCCCAAAAGGATCTTTTCACAGACAGAGTGCTAGGTGCAAAGATTCAAGATGAAAGAAGTCAAGAAACCCGAATTACTCTGAATCATAAAAAGGAGAACTGTGGAGAGAACATGAAGAATCCAGGAGGCAGCAAAGGCCAAGTCCAGCAAAGTTGCACAGAGAGTTGGGGACAAGATGAAAGGAAGGTGAAGTCATTGGAACCCAGAGAAAAGCTGGATAAAGAGGTGGGAAGCAAATACCCAAATTGGGGGTTTGGTGGCTTGGTGGAATTTTTCTTCTTAAAAAATAATAAAAGTGTATCTTCTTAAAAAGTTTTCATAAAATCTGCACCCTTGGACTTCCAGTTTGGGCAATACTTTCAACATAACACCTGAAACTTTCCTGTGTGATAAAATAATTTACACCATTCTAAAATGCTTTATGGAATGGAATCTGCTTGGGGGGGGATATGACAAAATGCTAAGTCCTATAATTCTAAGGACTGAATAGGAAGTTGGAAAAGAAACCCAGTCTTACAGACTTGGACATCATAGGTACTTGGGAAATGCTATGTTTGGGTGGGTGGACATACAGGTACATGTTGCTCATGACAGCCACACCTGATACCAGAAAGATTAATTCTACACTCCTCTCTACCCTAACCTTCTCCTGCTTATAGGTCAGAACCTAATGATTTGGAGCTGATATTTACCCCAAATGGCTCAAAAAACTATGTAAAACTGATCTGCCAGTTCTCAACCATGAGAGGATATGGAGAAGGTGAGGCTGACATTCCCCATCCTACATGACAACAAAGATATTCTCAGAGATACAGTGTCCACTAGGGGTAAGGAATCATTTTTTGATGGGGATGCAGGCCACTCAGAAAAACACAAAAGTGCTTACACATTTTTTGCAAAATGAACATATCTTGAGTTTAATTATAGATGTCTATAAATACGTATATATCCTTATGATGCAGAAGACTTACTGTATTGTATAGAAATATGTTTAAGGGCAAATATTCTTCAGTCAGTAAAGCATTAGCATCTGAGGTATCTTTGAGAAGTAGTAATGTGACACAGCCCTTTCACTATTCACCCTGAAAAAGCCACATCAGGAAGTTAGAGGGATAGAACAAGACTGTGAGCTTTGAGAGTCACTTGTCACCAGACAGAATATTCATTTAACAATAATGGACAGCACACAGGAGCCTTCAGTGGACATGAACACACTGGCAGTGGCTGCTGAGTGCCACTCTGCTCTGCCCCAGGCTGCAAGGAGATGTAAGGATACAGACTCCATGACCCATTCAGGAGTGGGCCAGAGCCCTGTGGAAGAGGGAGACAGCTAAGTAAGCACGTACCAGCACTGTGATGCATGGCATACTAAAGAAAAAGTCAAGTTTTTTTTGTTGGATAAAACAACAAAATAATTCTTATTTTGGAAGGCTAATTATCTGCTAATCAGATAATTATGCAATGAGAATACTGAGACCATTATCTAATTATCTTTAGAGCCTTCCAGATCTAAGGACAGCACCTCTGATATTTCTTATTCCAGGCAAAAACTTGTGTAACTGAGACCTGCGTTTATCAAAGTTTCAAGCAGAGAATAATCACTATGTAGAGGAACTTGGAGGACCCTTTACTAACAACAATAACAACAAAAAATGCTATGGTCATGCTAAAAATCACATCCCCTTCCACATGTTACCTTGGCTTGGCTTGGCTTTTGACTTTTGCTTTTTCATTGGGTTTTATTAACACCAGCCATGGCAACTTAATAATCTGTCTTTGCCTTCCCTGTTCTTAACACTTCAGAGAGGCAAACAAAAGGTTTAGAAAGAGATTAACTACTTTTATTGCAGTGTCTTTAAAGAGTAGACTGGTCACATCTCACTCACTGCTTTTATGCTTACATGGGACTTCTCTTGCTAGACTAGTGGGTTGGAAATCTAATTCTCAATGTTGACATTCTAGACTCAGTTCCAACATAGAATACTTTAGAAGTTAAAAAGAAAATTGGCCTCAAGACAGTCTAAAATCTACCCTAGAAGGAAGTGGGCACAGAATGAACCAGGCAATACATACTATTTCTGGGTTCAGCTATTTGAAAACTTTTCAAGTCTCACTCTGTGACATTTACAGAGCAGTTTCAAGAATGCTTAATAAAATGGGCTTTGAAAGTGTCTTTCTTAATCTACAGTATCCATTTGTACATCATCAGTGTATAATTATAGATCAGTGCTGATGCTAAAAATATAACAAAGGAGGTAAACTTCGTCTGTGGGTGGAATCGAGCTGGGTTATCCAGGGAAACAGTTCTGGAGAGATGGGGCTTTACCGACAGTGCTCAAACCACTCCCTCTACAGAGCCGGATCCCGGATAAAATGGGCTTTATGCTACTTTTTTTTTTTTTTTTTTTTATGGCTGGGCTCTAGGAAGCAAGGGAAATCTCCAAGGACAGTTTTTTTTTTTTTTTTTTTTTTTTGCCAGTCTTTGAGCTGAAATCAGAGCAGAGAGCCATGAGCTTCAAACAAACGTATCAGGAATGGCTGACATGAGAGCCAGTGGCAACACAACTCCATAGTAAAAACCTGAACCTTGCACCTGTTGCTTGGGAAAAGATGAACTTGGGATCCCTGCAAGTCTGACAACCCAAAGACGCAATGCTGCCCGGGGTCCTGGAAGAAACAAATGCAAATCGCTAGAGGAACATCCCCAATTTGGGCTCTCAAGAGTCTCTGACATGAAAATCAGGCAAATTCAGGCTCACAACCAAAGACCAAATTCACAAAGAAAAAATCCTCATGAGTGTGAGTTAACAGAAACAAAACCAAAATATTCAGGTTCACACCCAAGGACTTTAGGTAGTAAAATCATCACACATAGATAAATTCCATATTAAGTGTTTGAAGGAATAAAATACAGAATCACAAAAATGAAAAAGCAGCAAACAATGATTAATAAACATCAGAAGAATTACCAGACAGTTATAGATATTTTTAAAATGAAAAATGCAGGTGTTGTAAAGAAGGAATTGTGGCAGTCCTCACAAAGGAAACCAGGAAAACCCGTGTCAAACAAGCAAACTGGGTTCACACCTATTCTTTCCAGACGAGGGAGAGGGTGCTAAGAACAGGGTCTCCATGATATCTTGAGAAGTGAAGTCACAGAGAAATTTATGGAACTGGCCTGTGTTAGGGTGATAATTCAACTGATTTGGGGTGAGCTTTCAAAAGCACCCAAGTAAATAGTGAAATAGTCAAGGTTAGTCACTTTCCATCAGTGGGGGGGGCACAGAGAAGGGTTTTCCTCAGGAGTTGTGTAGTGGAGTATGCTACAGTTTTAGCTTTCCAGAGTAGGTCATGGCCACTCTGCATGCCTCCTGCTAGGGAAGGTTTTCATCCCTACATTGCTCTTTTGTGTCCCTACTGTACTTTAAAAACAACTCTTTCACAGGACTTTTGACATTACCATCAGGTTGCTCTATTTTTCAGTACCTGGCATATAACTTTGAAGATCATAAGGCTTCAAAAAATGCTTATGACTAAAAGGAAAGAAGGGAGGGAGGCAAGGGGTGAATACTGCATATTCCTTATTTGTTGGGCTATCAGACTCCCATAGGGCTGTCTGACTTCCATGAACATGAAGACTAGTAGATATTCAAGGAGCCTACTTACTATTCTTCATATGTAGTCAACATTTCTTCTTTTTTTTTTAAAATAAATGTTTATTTATTTTTGAGAGAGAGCATGAGCATGGGAGGAGCAGAGAGAAAAGTGGACAGAGGATCTGAAGCAGGCCCTGCCCTGACAACAGTGGACCTGATGCAGGACTCAAACCTGTGAGCCATGAGATCATGACCTGAGCCGAAGTTGAACACTCAACCAACTGAGCCACCTAGGTGTCCCTGTAGTCAACATTTCTGACTGCCCATCCATGAAACAGGAGCCTTGAGCACTATCAGATACTAGTTTCCCTGGAGTCTCCTTTCCTTGGTCTCTCATCTGAAAAAAGGCCACCTCTGAAAGATGGTCAGCTGGGTAGAAAGAGAAAAAACAAATGGGTTAAATTATCACTTTGATGGCCATGTTTCTGTTACAGGGATCTAAGGAATGATGGTGGAATTTCACATAGAAAGCTAGAAGGGAGAATAATGAGAATAATGGCCACTGCCTCATGCCTGTCTTCCATATCTCACACAGATCTTTGGCCAAATCTAACCCAAGAAAGGTAATTCAAGGAACCGTAGCTCCCAGCTTGACCAAGTTGGCATGGAATAATCTAGCCCAGTCCGCAATGGAGAACAGTTCCTGAAAGAAAAAGTTCCTGGCTTAAAGAAGACAGAGGAGAGGAAGCAGAGTTCATGGAAAGCTCATGGAGGAAGTACAGTGTTCACTGAGGCTCAAAAGAAGAATATGATTTAGTATATGGGGAAAAGAGAGAAAGAGCAAATACTTCCTGTTTAAATGCTTCCTTTATTTTGGTGTTGGGCCAGAGTGTGTACCACTTTCATGAAACACGGACAAGGAACCACAGGACCCTGGAGCTAGGATGTGGCCTAGAAACAGAGACACAGAGGAAGAACCTCATCCTAGCCTTGACTCCACCCTTGAGAAGGACTGGGCCAGGATCCTGCTGCCAAACTCATCAACTCACCTAAAGTGAGTGTAATAGGTCTATACAACTGCCTCAGCTTTGCATTCCACTGTTCCTGTGTCTGCTCAAAGACCATTTGGCATGCCTACTCCAGAACAGGAGTCTGCTTTGAAAAGAATGAATTTGGTCTGGTTGCTTTTTAAGGCAAATTTTAAAATAAAGACAGCTCTGAAAACAAGTAGAGTTTTGTTCTTTGCTGACCTCAATGAGATGCTTATTGGCTCCAGTGCCCAGAAGTCTGGCTTAGAGCTCTGCTGAGCTGGTGGCAACTCGCATGGAGTGAGCACTGCAGGGAGGGGTGCAATTCTGGTAAGGTTCTCCTGCAGTAGAGGAAAGGGGGCCACATTGGAAGGGCTCCACCAGGGTCATGGCTTTGGTGCTGGCCCAGGGACTTATGGGAGGTTAGTGGGGAGCCTGCAGAAAATGCTCACAGTGCTTAGAGAGAAAGTAGTTCAGAAAAGGAGGAAGTGGTAGCCAATGAAGAAATGGGCTCCCCAAAGATGAGCTCCAATCCTCAACAAATAAAGTCGCCCCTACTACAATGGAGTCCAAGTCACAGGAGCCTCCAGGGTGGGAATCTTTTTGTCAGATAGCTCTTTTGGCCCACTCTTATTCCTGGCATCCCCTAAACTGCACCTTCACTCACAGGAGGACTGAAAGGAAGGATTTCTCCACAAGCTTCCACAAAAATATCATAAGATTCCCTTTAAGCTATTCTTGGTATTCAATGTTTCAATAACTTGCTTCAGCTCCAGGACATAAAACTGAAAGAAGACTCTTCACCCTGCTGATCCCACATGTACATTGACTGTGCGCATGACAGAATATTCTAACTTGAGTGCTATATTGCTACCTGGGGATATTCATGTTGACATGCTTTTTAAACGGTGCCAAAGAATATCTAGGTGTTTCCTGTCCTTTAGACCACCAAGATCTGATCCATTTTCACTTCACAAAGGGCTCACTCCATCACAGGCTTGAGCAATCTCTTTCCTCCTCATGTCAAGAATATTGGATCAGCTTTTTCCTTTTCTTCTTTTGCTAAGGAAAATTGGGTTTTCATCAAATGGTTCTCCCATTTCTTTTTAAACAAGCATTGTAAATGGACTTCCAGGTTGGCTGGTGCGTGGCCCTTCTGATACACACATGATCCAGGGAAACCTAACCCCACAGCATTCTGTGCCTTGTCATTGGGAATGTTGAATGTTGTTGACAGGAAAGATACCCTTTCTTTCTACTCACCAAGAGGCTTTGATGTCCAAATCCCCATCACTCAGTCCTGGAAACTATCAGGCATGTGTGTGAGAGCACCAGACACAAATCTCTGAGGTCAGGGTCTTGTTTGCATTCAAGTGCATATGCCACATGGTCCCTGATGACCAGCATGTCCCTGTCTGCATGTGGGACCATCCTTGGCTTACAGTCCCTGCTATGTCCCGGACTCACCTCTCACACATGTGGAACACAAATGAGGAAATCAATGCAATTTGGTTTTTGGAGGCATGAGAAGGCGCCAATTTACATTTTCTGTTCACATTTGTTCAGTGAGTTCATTCCTTCACTCACCATTGGAGTGAAGAAAAATAATCCTTGGAGAAATCATTTGCCTACAGTCTTCATTGTATTCCATGAGGCGCTCCCTCTTCTCAGGAGCAGAATGGCATTGTGGAGGGAGGGAGACAGTGCAGACAGGGAGCCAAGGCCACTGCAGATGGTGATCTTTGACCCTCTGAAGGGGCAGCCTTGCCCTGGCCCTGCCCTGCTTCATGTGTTTCCCACATCCCACTATGCTTAACCAGTCCCAGTCTTCTCTCCAAGCTGCCAGAATTATAGTTTTTTAATACAAGTGAACTATGTCACTCTCCTGCCTAAGATCACTCTGTGGATTCCACTGTCCTTGGTTTAAAGGAGAGCTTTTGCCTGGGCCCCCAGCCACCACCACCACCTGTCCCTTTCCCCAGCCTCCCTCCCTCACCTATCACACGAACTTTCTTTGGTTCTTGCATCCTGTCATGGCCTTGCTCCTCTCGGCCTCGCACATGCTACCCTCCCTGCTGGGCTGTTGCCCCTTCTTTCCCCTCCTGTCAAACTGACAAATGCATCTGTCTAGAGAGGCTTTCATTGACCTCTAACCACTCTAACCCCTGCCATTACCAATGGTCCCCTTGCTATTCTGTCCCATAGAATTTTATGTCTGTCCTTCATCCATGATGTATATGACAACATTTAATGACATAGCTCATCCGCCTAGTTATTCAACACCTCCGAATAGCATTGGAAGCTTTAAGTGACCAGAGATGGTATCTATATTGTCCACCATAGTCTACCTAGTGCCTAGTACAATGCCCATCACACTGAAGGGACTCCATAATCATTTGCTGAGGGAATGAACACAGGAATGGACAAATAATGAAGCCTGGATTTCAATACCCTGCAGGTGCTCTCTAGACACCACACCTGGCTTCTCCATCCCAGACTCAGGCCTGGTGTTTGTGGTTATGTGAGCCCTGTCCACTCACCTGGAAAATCTGGCCCACTCCTCCACCAGCAGCAAAAAGTGCAGGAAATCTCTGTGTTCTGGAACAAGAAACTCCAATTTTTTTTTTTAAATTTTTTAAATGTTTTATTATTTCTGAGAGAGAAAGACAGTGTGAGCAGGGGAGGGTCAGAGAGAGGGAGACACAGAATCTGAAGCAGGCTCCAGGCTCTGAGCTAGCTGTCAGCACAGAGCCCCACGCGGGGCTCGAACCCACGAACTGTGAGATCGTGACCTGAGCTGAAGTCGGACACACAACCAACTGAGCCACCCAGGAGCCCCAAGAAACTCCAACTTCTTTTTTTTTTAATGTTTTATTTATTTCTAGGAGAGAAAGAGAGACAGCGTGAGCAGGGGAGGGTCAGAGAGAGAGGGAGACAGACTCAGAAACAGGCTCCAGGCTCTGAGCTGGCAGTCAGCACAGAGCCGGACGGGGAGCTCGAACACACGAACCACGAGATCGTGACCTAAGCGAAAGTCGGACGCTTAACCAACTAAGCCACCCAGGCGCCCCAAGAAACTCCAACTTCTTAACCAGACCCCTGAGTTACAGTTAACGTCACCAACGTTATCCCTAGAAGGTACCTTGACAGACATTTCCCCATCTCTCCTGCCCTCACTTATTGATGAGCAGAAAGACCATGACAATAACAAAGGACATTATTGGATAACTCTGGGGTCCAGACCCCAGGAAGTTTATACTGCAAATGAGCTGCTCAGTGCCTCCCCATGACTGGTGCTGTCCCATCCTTTGAGTCAGCGCTCAGGACCCCCAGAGAAGGTTAGTTTTGTTTTCCAAGCCATTATTCACAGTAAGCTGTGACCTTATAATGACTTTGAGGTATAGCAATTTAAGATGTAAAGCAATATTGATAGAGTCTAGCTACACAGTGGTTTTTCTAACCCTCTTTGTGAAAACAATGTTTCCACTATTTCCACTCTAAATATTTCATTTCTGGAACGTCAGTCGAACAAGAAAACACAAGACTTGTTGTGTTAATAGGTGCACCCGAACACACACTTGGGCAATCTGAGCATCTCTTGTGAGGGATTCCACGGGTCAACGGTATATAATTTGGTTGAGGAAAAGAGAATCTTAATACCACAGCAAATGAGTAAATAATTTGATGACCACCAAAGGAATGATTAGAATTTTCACCACAAAGCAAAAGAATTAATTGTTAAAATGTGCACAGGAAGGTGATAGGATCCATTTTTAATAATAATGCTGTTCAGAAACAAATTTAATCTAACATATGCAGCCTGAAATATTTTCATATCCAATAACAAAAATGAGGATTATTGGCCCCTCTTGCTCCTTAGGGATTATTTGTCTGTGAGTAGCATATGAAGAAAACTTTGGAACTGAATCCATATAACAGAAAACATCTGTTTGGTTATCTTTCAATTACAATATGTTACAGGAGGGAAAATGGGATTGAGAAATACCAGTCTGACATGTAAACTGACCATTTCTGACTTAAACATTTCATAGACTCCCTTGGCAGAAACACCTATGGTGAATCCTTTAAATTTATCTCTTTGCCTTTTGAAATTCTTAAAAACTGTGATCTCCCCATCTTCTTATGTGGTGAATAAAGTAACCAGACATACACACAAAGAATAATTGTGAGGCCAGGTTCAAAAACATTTCCCCGTTAATATGTAAAAAAAGGGAGGAAATGGAAAGCCTGGATTGATAGCTGGAAAATCTTTGTCATAGAATGTGAGTCATTGATTTCAATTTTTCAGGTGGAGGCTGCAAGGAGTGAAAGAAGGAAAACTCTCGTCTACCATCTTTTAAAAACTCTGCCTTCAGGCGTTGTGCTTTCTGTTTCCCATCATGTCTCAACAAGCTCCCAGCCACACTCTTGCCGGCTCTGGACATTGGACTCCACTTACTCGGGATCCGCAGAAACTAGATTCTTCTCTGAAGTCTTCTACCATCACCAGTGATGTCCTGATGGCCAGTAGGGTGCACATTATGTGCAATGCCCTCATTTTTGGCAGTGGTTTCTCTTTCACTCCAACCCACTTGCAGATTCATGATTGGCCCTTCACCTCCTAAATATCAGTGTTTCCTCTGTCCTCAGTTTGGAAGCTATTAACACAAGTCTCACCCCACCTCTTGCATCTGACTTTGCCCCTCCTGCTCCATTGGTCCAAGTCTACATGTTTTTTCTGCCTGAATTCCCACACTCCACCCTATCTCCTAATCATGCACCAGGTTGCTGCCAACCATCAACCATCAGGGAAAATCTGTTGCATCACATCTTCCCTGCCTTAAAATCGTCTAGTTGCTTCCCATCGCTCCTGTTTACCCTCTCCAACCTAGACCCTCCTGGCCAGGCCTGCCCCTGATCCTGCCCTTCCCAAAGGCCACCCTCCATCCTGATGCTTCTCACCGTGAGCAGTGGTGGCCTCAGTTACTGCCATTGGTCCAGCCTCTCCTCACTGCCTGGCACGCCTCTTCCTCTTCATCACCTCCTAACTCCCTCTTATTCTTTAGACCTCAGCCTCCATGCCACCTTTCTCATCATTTCTGGTAGCAGCTGTTTGTGACTTCTCTCAATTTTGAATTGTTCAGCCTTCCCCAGGGTTTATTAATTTTACTCATCTTTTCATTTTTTTTTATTTTTTTTATTTTTTTATTTTACAAATAGTTTATTGTCAAATTAGTTTCCACATAACACCCAGTGCTCATCCCCACAAGTGCCCTCCTCCATGCCCATCCCCGCCGCACATCCATCAGTCCTCAGTTTTTGTCAGCATTCAAGAGTCTCTCATGGTTTGCCTCTCTCCCTTTCCCCCACCATTTCCCCCCTTCTTCTCCCCCATGGTCCTCAGTTAAGTTCCTCCTAATCCTCCTATATGTGCAAACATATGGTATCTGTCCTTCTCTGCCTGACTTATTTCGCTCAGCATAACACCCTCAAGGTCCATCCATGTTGCTACACATGGCCAGATGTCATTCTTTCTCATTGCCATGTAGGATTCCATGGTATAGATAAACCACATCTTGATCCATTCGTCTGTTGATGGACACTTAGGCTCTTTCCATGTTTTAGCTAGTGTGGAGAGTGCTGCTATGAACATTGGGGTACATGTGCTCCTATGCATCAGCATTTCTGTATCCCTTGGGTAAATTCCTAGCAGTGCTGTTGCTGGGTCATAGGAGAGTTCTATTGTTAGTTTCCTGAGGAACCTCCACACTGTTTTCCAGAGGGGCTGTACCAGTTTACATTCCCACCAACAGTGTAGGAGGGTGCCCGTTTCTCCACATCCTCGCCAGCATCTAGAGTTCTCTGATTTGCTCATTTTAGCCACTCTGACTGGCGTGAGGTGGTATCTCAGTGTGGTTTTGATTTGTATTTCCCTGATGAGGAGGGATGCTGAGCATCTTTTCATGTGTCTGTTGGCCATCTGGATGTCCTCTTTGGAGAAGTGTCTGTTCATGTCTTCTGCCCATTTCTTCACTGGGTTGTTTGTTTTCAGATGTGGACTTTGGTGAGTTCCTTATAGATTTTGGATATTAACCCTTTATCTGATATGTCATTTGCAACTATCTTTTCCCATTCCTTTGGTTGCCTATTAGTTTTGTGGGTTGTTTCCTTTGCTGTGCAGAAGCTTTTAATCTTGATGAGGTCCCAATTCTTTATTTTTGCTCTCGATGCCCTTGCTTTTGGAGATGTGTCAAGTAAGAAGTGTTACTCTATATTTTTAATGGGTTGAATCCCTAATCAGTAAGAAGTAACTCTTAATCTCCAGTAATTCTTTTTCTTTTATTTTTTTTTTTTTATTTGCTTTAAGGTCAAGTTTGTCTGATGTTAACACAGATTTGTCAGCTTTCCTTTGGCTACTATTTACAGAGTATAATTGTTTCCATTCTTTTATTTTCAAACTGTTTTTATTCTTATATTTTAATTTGTGCCTTGAAAACAGAATATAATTTGGCTTCAATTTGTAATCAAGACAGAAAACCTTTGTCTTTTAACTGAAATATTTAGTCTACTTATATTTAATATAATTACAATATATTTGACTTTAAATCTGCTATCTTACAACATGCTTTCTATTTGTATCACTCCATGTTCTATTTCTCTCTCTTTTTTTTTTTCTTTTTTGCCTTCTTTTGGATTGACTATTTTTTATTATTCCATTTTCTCAGTCTCTTTGTTTAAAAGTTTTATACTTTTTAGTATGCTTTTAATGGTTACCTTGGAAACTACAACATGAATTCTGGACTTAACAAGGTGTTTTGATAATTGGTACTTTTATCTCCTCTTGGGTAGTATAAAGACCTTAGAACACTTATAATCCTTTTAATCCCTTCCAAACTTAAAGATTTTCACGTCCTACCTGGAGATAAATAGATAGATGATTGACAGATAGGTAGATAGATAGATAGATAGATAGACAGATAGACAGATAACACACACACACACACACATATATTTACATATATATACATATATATCCCACAAATATTATTATTTTATAAAATCCATATCCTTGGGATATGCTCAGATATTTATTTATTTATTCTTCTTCATCTCTAACCTTCCATCAGGGATTACTCTTTGCCTACTTAAAGAACTCTCCTTAATGCTTCCTTCACTGACAATCTGTTGGTAACAACTCTTTCTGTTTTTGTCTGAGAATGTCAGACATTGGTTTTTCAGTATTTTAAAGATATTCCACTATCCTCTGACTTCCATCATTGCTCTTGATAACTCAATTATCAGTGTATTTACAGTACCTTTTAAAAGTAATCTTTTGGATCCCTGAGTAACTCAGTCAGTTAAGCATCCAACTCGTGATCTCAGCTCAGGTCTTGATCTCAGCGTCATAAGTTCAAGCCCCAGAATGGGCTCCTTGTGAAGCCTACTTTAAAAAAAGTAATCTTTTGGGGCGCCTGGGTGGCTTAGTCGGTTAAGCGTCCGACTTTCGCTTACGTCATGATCTCGCGGTTCGTGGGTTCGAGGCCCGCGTCGAAGACTGAGCTGACAGCACAGAGCCTGGAGCCTGTTTCAGTCTGTGACTCCCTCTCTCTCTGACCCTTCCCTGCTTATGCTGTCTCTCTCTCTCTCCTAGAAATAATAAATAAATAAAACATTTTTTAAAAAGTAATCTTTTTATTTCTGGCAGTTTTAAGGATTTGTCTACAATGACACCATGATATATCCTTTATATATATTCTGACTAAGATTCCTTGGGATTTTTTACATATATATTAATGTTTCTTGGGATAAATGTAAGCAATTATTTTATCAATTATTATTGATAAATGTTATAATTTTAAACACTTATTTTATTCTTGAGGCTCTTGTTGCTACTTCTTCCAAAATTCCAACTTGGACTTTCTAATTATACCCTCTCTTTATATTGTTTTTTTTTTAATCACCTTTTGCCTTTATGTGCTTCGTTTTGTATTTTCCTCTAATTAATCTTATAGTTTACTTATAAGTACCGCGCGCTAACCGATTGCGCCACTGGAGCCACGCTAATCTTATAGTTTACTAATTTCCTCTTCAACTATATCTAATTTGTCATTAAATCTATACATTGAGTTTTAATTAAGTTACTGGATTTTTAAGTTCTAGAGTTTATTTTGTTTTCATTTAAATCTGCTTTGCACTTCTTATGCTTTCCAATAATCTGCCAAAAAATTCAAACTTATCCTTTCTCTTCTTAAAAATAGTAAGTACAGGGTGCCTGGGTGGCTCAGTCAGTTGAGCATCTGACTTCAGCTCAGGTCATGAACTCACAGTCTGTGGGTTCGAGTCCTACGTTGGGTTTTGTGCTGATAGCTCAGAGCCTGGAGCCTGTTTCAGATTCTGTGCCTCCCTTTCTCTCCGCCTCTCCCCTGCTCACTCTCTGTCTCTCAAAATAAAGACATTAAAAAAAATAGTAAGTACAGTTGCTATACAGTCTCTCACTGATCGTTCCCATATGTGATATTCTTATGGGTGTGCGTATTATTTCTTATTTTCACTGGTTCTTTCTCAGGTGAGTGTGTACCTTCAAGTGCCTAGTTTTTTGTTTGGTTGGGTTTTTTTTTAACTATGTGCTTGACATTGTATTTTTTTTAAATTATTGGTAGAAATATTTTAAAGTCAAAATTGATTGTTACTTTTTAGACTTAATTTTTATTTGAGTCTGCCACATCTTGAGGAACTATCATTTCATTATCCTTTATTTCAACTTCAGAATATAAGATTTCTTGGTCCCCCAGATGACCCAGAACTGGGTCATAGTTCATGACAGGACTGTTTTATTTCTGTTTCACCCTAATCTCTAGGATGAACAGTTCTGCTGAGACTGAGACCAAAGCATAACAGGTTTTATCTGGTGGGCTCAGGGCTCCAAACTCATGTCCCATCATCTCACAGGACTGGAAAGGTGCTGCTCACTCTCTTAACCATATTTCAGATTTTCATTTGTTCCTTGGTCAAAAGCAGTCCCAGTGGCAACATCATTTCTTGGATTTTCATCTTCTCCCAAATCTTGACCCACTAATTCCTCATTATCTCATCAGCTCTTAAATGCTTTTGAGAAATTTTTTAAATGTCATTTAATTGTCTGGTGGTTATTTTCAGTGAAACGATTGGCATGAATTACCCCAGCCCTGTCACCAATAGAATCTCTTTGCCATTTCAAGCAATTTTATTAATCTTTCTACCCTTGTTATGCACTACAGTATCAGGTAATAATGCTGGTCTGGCGTACCATGAAGATGTGGCCCCTTGAGAGTTGAAGGCAATTGTTGTCCAATACTGGATAAAAGTCTAGCAAGAAGAAACTTTCAGCTCCTTCCACCCAACTTGTGTTCCTTCTCTGAGCCCTACTCCTTTTCTGTACCACTTGTTCTTCCTCACTTTCCCTCTGCTCCCAGCTGCTCTCCCTTGTTCTTCTTGCCTCCTTAAACCAGTTCATCTATAAATGACTCTTGAATCTCTCGTTGTTTCATATTTTCCACTTTAAAAAAAATCAAAAATGATTCTTTTTCTATATGGATTCAAATGACTCTTAATTTCTTTTTCTAGAAAAGAAAGGTCCAATTGCATTAAACTAAGAAAGACTTTGAGAAACAATGTTAAATGAGTGATTCATCATGCTGACATTAACTGGGAGGAAGTCCAAAGCACATAGAAGAGTAAATACACTTAGAAAGATGATTTTTTTATGTTAAAAATCATAATAATCATGTTTCCCATGTTCTCTTTGTTGAGGCTTAAAATGTCAGGCTAAAAGTAATTAAGCTTTACATTCAATACAAAAATGTATTCAGCAACTGTCAGGTCTCAACCTTGTCTTTATTTTTATGGCTTTATAACCAGGACTGCCCTGTTATAAAAGAGATGACACTTCATTGTAAATATCTCCATTCCTCACCTCCTCACTTGCTCAGCGACCTTCTCAGTGGAGTATCTGTAAACTCCATTCTCATAAAAGCCCAAAAGGATGCAAAACACACAAGATTGAGTTTATTATGGTAAAACCCAAAACAAAAGCCCTACATTCTTCTCTTTTAGATCTATTCAAAAGAACCAATAGCTTTCACTCCAACAAACTGCCACAGTATTTCCATTCCAATGAAAACAAACAAGCTTTAACTGAAAAACCTTAAAGTCCATAGCAAACAATAAGTCAGGTAATTTCCCTCAATAGGGACACACACTTATAAATAAAGAGGCCAAGCAGTAAATTTCAAGGGACATTCTTCCCTCCTATAACTTCCATAAGCTTTTCTCTCAATGTCTACCATCCCACATCATACCACTTCTCCCAATCAATAAGCAACCTCAGCAAAATGAGCTGTTTGCCATGGACTTGTGTACGTGTATAGATAGAGGGGTAGAAAGAGATGGAGACAGAGACGGAGACAGACATACAGAGATGAGATGGGGGAAGGGAAAGCACTAAAGCAAATACAGTGAAGTGTTAAATTGGGGGATCTGGTTGATTTATGGAATTTTTTGTACTATTCTTGCAACTTCTCTATAAATCAGAAATCATCTCAAGAAAGAAAGTAAAAACAAAACCAAAAACAACAAAAGATTGTAAGGCTTTACTTTCAATTTGTGAGCTGGACAAACCCAATCTCCACTCACTGCAAACAGCATCACAACCTCAGGCTAGTTACAAAGCAGTTGCCTGTGTCACAGGCTTCCTTTACATCATTATCATCATGTCCTTCCTGAAGTCTTCTCCTGTTGCCATGATCAAAGTTGGGTGTTTTTCAAGTGTCTGTCAGTGGAAGGTAAACAAATCATCTTTCCAGGTAGGGAGCTTCTGCACCTGCTCCAACTACAAAGACAAAGAAGTCGAGAATTGACAGTTATTTTGTAAAAGAAAAACCATATCTCCTGAGAGCTCACTAGAAGACAAGGTATGTGTTAACCTTTCATTAATGTTCAATGAATACATGTCAAGGGATGAAAAAAAAAATGAAACATGAATATATGTCCAAAATGTCACAAGACACACAGATATGTCCATACTATGACTTGGATGCTGTCCCCTCTGGCCTGATCTTGCTCAAGGTTGGGATCTTTTAGCAATTCCACATCCTGATTCTGCTCTGTCCTGTGGCCACGTTCAGGTCCACGCTGGTCTGTTCCCTTTAGATCACGGGAACTTCAGGCACCTATCCTAACTCCAGAGAGAGTTTGATTTCCTTACTTGAAAATTCTTACATTTTAGTCTTTAATGCACAAAAACCTCTTCGCCTCAACTACAGAGGCTTCATAAACTTATTTTTGACCCAGTTATTTATACTGCACAAATTCATCAACTACTTGACTTGATGGAGGTGGAATTGTCTCCAAGTCAAACACACTCAACAAAATGCAAGATGCTTGCTAAGCTCTCTCGAAGTGGGGGGGGGGGGGGAGTCTATAGACCCTCCTGGGTTCAGAAAGGAAAAACCATATCCTCCATGCTGAAAGCTCTCTGAAAGATAATTCCTTATTTCTCACATTTATTCTTTGCTTACTTTCTATCTTACCTATGTGTTTTAACCACAGCCATTTGCTAAATATTTACCTTACTGGACCTTTGAGATTTTATATTTTATTTACTTATATATGTGGATTATAGTCATTCAACAAAATGTATCAAGCATCTGCAATACACCTGCCACGAGGGTTGAAAATGCAGGGCTCAACCTTGGACAAGATATAGTTCCTGCTGACCATGGCACATCTGATCTTGTAAGTCAGTGCTTCAGGTAGTATTTGGTGGCTTATTGTGTATTAGCATATGATAAGTATTGGTTCAAATAATGCTAATTAGCCCTCTATGCCCACCTAACACAATATAGATTTTATATAATGAACCAAAAGTTTAATGAGCACTTACAAAGTGAAAGTCATTGTACCAATGACCCACAGGAGTAGGGGAGTTCAAACTGTCTTGGAGGATATAAGACATAAATGTGTGAAAAACTAATGAGCAATTTATGGAAGCCTATGATCTAGGAGCATCCACTTCTTTGAAAGGAGCAGGCTGTGAAGACAAGACAGGTCTATGTACCAAATTCCAGACACTGTCACCCCAGTGTGGGAAAGGTTTCCAACCAAATTTCCTCATGCTCTTCAAATTACAGCACACAGGTTACTACTTATAGCATGTTCCTCCCAAAGACACAGTGCACGGGAGGAATGGGTCCACTCAAAATGGGTCAGACTCCGTTAGTAGGTTGGGAGGGATGTCGGAGCCCATGCAGTGTGTGTGTGTGGGGGGGGGTCTCTGAACTCCCGGGACAGCCCAGGGAGGCCCCTCACATGTCCACTGCCATCTGTGTGCCATGCTTTCCAACCACTAGGTGGGGCAGTTGAAGGAAGAATAATTCATAGCCTCTCGGGTTGATATAGACTCCAGATTTCACTCTTGTCCCCACCAAAAGAAGCAACTGAGGCCAGCCCAAGACACTGCTACTGCCACTAGTGTCCCCACAGTGCAATGCTACTTAACTGCTGGCCTGATGGCCCTGCTCAGGCTTCCATACCCACTGTGGCCACATCCTCAGGCTTAGACCCCCAGCTGGACCACAGGGCACTGTGAGTAGCACATCAGGCTGTGGTCAGTACAGTCCATCCCTCTGGAGAAACCTGCTGTCATCAAGTCACTCAATCCTCTCTTAGGATGAGTCTTTGCTGCAGACTTTTCTTGGTCCTGAAGTGAGTTTGCCTTTCTGGACTCCAGACCTATGCAAACATTGACTCCTGAGTAGAGACAGCTAAGACTCCAAAGGGACCCCTTGCCTCACAAGCATTGGCAACAGCTCATGACCTAGCCCTTGACCAGAAACCACAGAGAGCCCAGCTGTGAGCATCAGGTACTCTGACACCAGGTTCATGTTGGAGACGGATAGGACAAAGATACGCCACGAGGAGCTCAGATTCATGTTCCTGCTGAAAAATCTCCTAGCCTAGATTATTTCTTGGGCAAAGGGGTTCCATGCCAAAACTTACACCAAGCTGATTAAATTTCTCACTGTGTCAAGACCCGGGCATGAGCTCCCTGAACCATGAGATAGGTCGGAACTCTGGGAAGGAGAGAATTGAGCAAATAAACAAAGACTTGAGATGCTTCCACCCTGTCAGGGAGGGCCCTCCTGGGCCCTGCCATGGCCCAAGTGGGCAGGACATTGGAGCACACACAGGTGCGGGGGTCTGGATCTGCTGACCCAGGCTCAGGGTCTGCCCCAGGAAGTGCAAGCAAAGCAGCTCCTGAGTGTACATTTATGAGGCTGCCTGCCCAGTCTCAAATCGTCTCTTCGGGGGCCTTCTTGGCCCCAGGCTGGAGCAGAAGGCAGGGAGCCAGTGCTCCCAGTCAAAGGAAGCCTGTTAAAGACCTTCAGGAGGGCGTCAGACTCCTTTGCGCAGTTCTTTTTCCTTTAGGAAAGCAGACTCTCCTGGAATAACTAAGCCAACGTGAGCTCCAGCTCCACCCTCCCGAGTCTGGCCAGGCATCCCAAGTCCTGTGCCCATAGCTCCCTCCTTGACCATTACCTCATCCCCAAACACTCCTGAGCAAGCGTGGCAGGATCGGAAAGGAAAAGCAAAGTTTCTGGAATAGGGAAAAGACTTCACATGACAAAGGCACTCCCTTCCCTCATGGGGCCCTCCAGCATACCTGGCCCTACAGCATGAGGACCCTCCCACCCCTCCTCCCAGACAGCAGCAGGGAGCCCCAGCCTGGGTGCACCAATGTGACCCGGGGAACATGTTCATAACACAGAGGCTCAAACATCCTACTCACTGCCTGACCTACACATCCTAATCTCCAGCTGGGAGCTTGGGGTGGAGAAGAAGGCATGCACCATTTTCAGAAGCCCCTCAAATGACTTTTAGAAGCTCCCATATCTTCCTGGTGAAAGGCCTCTGCGCTGTGGTGTATAAAGTCTGCAGAATGTAAGCAGACACACCATCCCTGCCCTCACAGAACCTTTGAACCTTCTTCTGACTCCTGTCCACACCAACTCACACAGAATGAAGCTTCTGAGAAGATGAGAAACTGGGCGGCGGGGCCGGGGGGGGGCGGAGATGGGGCTTCACCCAGCTGTGGGCCCACAAATGACACAGGATAAGCATGGTCTGAAGGCGACTGCCAAGGAAGTAGAGCTATGAGGCCAGAGTTTCACTGAGTGATGAGGCTTCTTTCAGGCTGGAGGAGGGACCCAGAAAACTTCTGAGGTTGAGGACCCTCTCTCTGGGAGAAAGGTATCAGCTATACAGGCTGCCAGGGGCCAACCCAGCAGGTCCACAGGCTGGACCAGACTTCGTCTTCAGTGACACACTCCCCCAGGCACACAGCATCAGGACTCTGGAGTCTCAAGATTAACCCACTCAACCCAGCCCAGACCTGCCTTTTCCTGCTCATGTGCCCCCCCCCACCACCACCACCAGGACCAGGCACTGAGGCCACTGTCCCACTGCAGGCAAGTTGCTTTCCGTGGTCAGCTGCACTCCATCTGAGCTGCTGAGAGTCGTGGGGTCCTGAGGGAAGGGACTGGTGGGGCCAGCCTGTCCCAAAGCCTTCTTTCTGCTCCATTTAGCCATTGTTAACAGACTAATCCTAAATCTTTTGCTTCTTCTGGGACTATGGCTGCTCCTCCCATGCCCAAAGAGGTAAAACCAATCATGGTCTGAAGGGAGACAGTCTTATTCTGGACACATAAACAGACAAGTCAAATAATTCAGAGTTTGTGTCAGATCCCACAGAGTCTCAAATCATAGCTTTTGCTTGCAGGCTTTTGCTTGTACTAACCCCCTGAAGACTCACAGCAACACTTACGGTGGACACAACCATCTCTCTATCCACAGAGAAAGAGACGAGGGCTTGAGACTCAGCTGTTACAGAGTCTATGAAATTCCACCTCATAACATTGTTTGGAAAGTATATGAGATGGGGAGAGGGATGAACAGGTGGAGCACTGGGGATTTTAAGAGCAGAGAAACTAAGATGCCTGGGTGTCCCAGTCGGTTAAGTGTCTGGCTCTTGGCTTCAGCTCAGGTCATGATCTCATAGTTCATGGGTTTGAGCCTCATGTTGGGCTCTGTACTGACAGCATGGAGCCTGCTTGGGATTCTCTGTCTCTCTCTCTCTCTCTCAATAAATTTTTAAAAATAGGAACAGAGAAACTATTCTATAGGATACTGTGGTATATACATTTGTCCAAACCCTTGGAACACTAGGACATGGAAAGTGAACCCTAATGAAAACTCTGGACTTTAGTACCAATATGGGCTCATCACTTGTAACAGATGGACCACACACTAATGCAAGATGTTACTAATACAGGAAACTGT
Source organism: Hyaena hyaena (assembly GCF_003009895.1). Lineage (NCBI taxonomy): Eukaryota > Metazoa > Chordata > Mammalia > Carnivora > Hyaenidae > Hyaena > Hyaena hyaena. Next base: position 567,573 of record NW_024081614.1, on the reverse strand, counting down.
GGGGAGGGGTAATACATGGGGCACTCGTACTTCCTGCTCCATCTTTCTATAAACCTAAAAATGCTCTAAAAAATAAAGCCAGTTTTCTGAGTGAAAAGAGATGTGTGCATTTTAACATGCATTTAAAGCATTTGCAAAGTGCCCAACATATTATCTGCTATAGTTATCATCATTCTCTGTCCCAGAACCGAGGTGGCTCATGTAACCCATCTGCCATAAAATATCACATTGATGTGTTATACTTGATTTCTGATTCCCTGGTATAGGTTTGACTATTGTGTGGATTTTCAGGGAATTTCTGCTGGTGGGAGTGAGAATGATTTCAGGAAATATTGCATAACCAAGACAGGAACCATCTGCATTCTCTCTGCCAAGAGAAGATGGCTCCAGAAAATGCCAGTCTCTAATGACATAGTCAAGAAGGTCTTACCTCTATAGCAAACAGGCAGTGCTACAGGAGTTAGAGCCCACTAACCCTGCCACTCGGTAAAACACCTCTTCCAGTCATTCCTGCCTGATCCCTTACCCCACCATCACTGGTGCAATCAAGCACTTTCCCCTGGAACCCCTTTTCCTCACTTATTGGTTGGTCCATTGATTCGATTAACTTTTACAAGCCCACCCTACATGCTAGGAATTGTGCTGTGGATCGTGGGTACAAAAATGGGATAAGACAGGATATTTGCTACCATAGATTGTAGCTGAAGAGACAGACAAATCAGCACATAATGTGGTCCTTGTGGTAGCATAGTGGTTGGAAAGTTCTACCTAAGAGTGGCTGAGGAAGCCTTCAAAGAGAAATGTCCCAGAAGAATGAGTCAGACTGAAGCAGGCAGAGAAAGCAAAGTAATAGTGAACAGAGATGGGGGTAGAAAAAGCCAAAGACCCCTGAGAGAAGCTCATATCACCAGGATGTGAATTACGGTGCATAGTTTAACAGGATATCTCCAGTAAGAAACAGAGTGCTGGGGGCTTCAGAAGTAGAAGAGGTACATATCAGTAAACACAATGTGTAGAAACAGAAAACTATAGACTCCACAGTCTTACATTCAGCTTCAGTTATGAATATAGTTGAAAGCAAAGGCCACAAATTTCAAAAGATCTTGAGAGAATGACAGATCTGTTGTCACAGTATTTTGAAAATACAAAGCACTGAACTTGCCACTGCATCTTTTATTATAAAGTTATCACAGAAGGTGAAAACATTTACAAGTCAAACACTTAAAAGACACTCCAGGAAATAAACGCTAACCAGTTTGACAAATTCTTATTCTGCATAGTGTCAAGCTGAATCTAAGCTGATCTGTTTGCTGGAAATTCCCCTGTGACAATCCATTTGTAAATTCTAAAAGTCTTATCATCATCTCTTCTGGAATGTAATCCTTAACCTCTAGGCTATGCTTGCCTTGCATAGTTCTTATGGAGAACTGCTTTTCCTTGCTATTTTATTTATCTAGCAAATTGTATTTGTTACAAGATATTTATTGTAGAGCATACAATAGTTTACTCATCCAAATTATAATGTACACATCAGTGCTGTGGTAATTAGATCACTCTCATGACCTCACTAATTTTATTCTGGAAAGCTCATCTGTATGTAATTGGCTTGACTTTACTTATGCATCAGAAACTATTGGGAATCTATGTTGGTTTTCAGCCTACAGGTTTATTGAGAAATAGACTGGGCTCTGATCAGGGTCATTCCTTTGAAAACAATGCAAAGTGAGTTTTGCACAATGCAAATATGTAAAAGTTCAGATGAGGAAGGTCAAAGGCTAACTTGGCAAGCTATTCTGAATTACATAGGCTTCTTCCTAGCTGAGACCTTCTTTTTATACATAGTTCAGCTCTGCCCAACTCTCTTGAGAGGTGCTTGCTCAGACCTTAACTGCATGAGGATTAACCTTACTGTGGGAAGGGAGTTGTTTCCAAAGGTCTGTCCTTTGCCATCTCCGGCTGCTCAACCAGAGAAAAGAAAGTGAAGGTTCTTTGCATCATGAGGCAACATGCCCATCTTGTTACTGCTAGATTCCCAACACCTGTAGTGGTGACTGGCACAGTGGAAGGTGTGCAATAAATATTTGTTGATTGAATACATCTGAATGAATAAACTAATTCCAACCTTCATTTCCTGTGGCATGTATCGAACTGCAGAAAATGTCTTGGTTTCTTTTTGTTCCGTGACACACACAACCCCAGCCTACCATGTTGAAGAAAGCATTGTGTAGTAGAATTACCATCTCACTGGAGGAAGGGGAAACTTATAATAACACCAGTTATAACCATTCATCTCCCTCATTTTACTAATAATGGTAAACAACCCTAGAGAGAAGACACAGTTGCCTATGGCTTTCTTTTTCTCCACTCATGGAATACTTGCTGTGAACGAGACACTAGGTCAAATGCTGGGACTGGCACAGAGGACAGACAAAGCCCCACCCTCATAGAGCTCACTGTCCAGTGAGGACAGAGATTTTCAAGCACTGGTTTGAGGAAACCAAGCCAAGCCTAGGATACCAACTAGGTATACCCTGGAAGTCTTATTAAAAGTAGAGAGAAGGGCACCCAGGAGTCTCAGTTCATTGAGGGTCTGACTCTTGATTTCATCTCAGGTTGTGATCCCAGAGTGGTGGGAGCTGAACTTAGAGTCTGCTTAAGATTCTCTCTCTTTCTCCCTCCCTCTGTCTCTCACTCTTTCTCTCCCTCTCTCTCCCTCTTCCCCTCTCCTGGGCTTGCACTCACTTGCTCTTTCTAAAATAATATTTTAAAAGAAAGTAGAGAGTATCCATCAATGAATGCCAAAGGTAGTGGATGATGGTGGTCAAGATTACAGGAACTAATACTGTCTCAATGTCTCTCTCTACAAGATACTTATTAATTACAAAGTTACGAGATACTTATTAATTTACAAAATAAATCACTTTACACTTGAGAAGCCTGGTAGAGATCACCTTACCCAATAACCAAAGTTGCAAATGCCAGGGATGGAGCTAATTAATTTCAGGGACCTCTAGGCTTGATGCATAGAGAAAGACACATCATCATCCCTGTGGTATGATGGATGGCCCAGAGAGCATAACCCGAATCCAGTCATGAGGAATCATCAGACACACCCAAACTGAGGGTTTGCATGTTGCAAAATAACTGACCTGTACTCTTTAAAAATACCAATATTGTGAAAAGTAAACAAAGCCTCAGGAACTGTTCCAGGTTAAGAGAGGCTAATGAGATATGGCAATGGAATGCAAGGCCTTGGGTTTACCTTTTCTATAAAGAATATTGTTGGATCATTGGAAAAATCTGGATAAAGTTTTTAAGTTAAACAATACTATTGTATTGATGTTAATTTTCTGGTTTTGATTATATTGTGGTTTTGTTTATATTATATATTGTGTATTTATGTGATAAATCTTAGATTTTAGGAAACAGAGATATTTAAGGCTAAAGAGGCATCATGTCTCATGTCTGTAGCTTTCTCTTAAATAGTTCAGAAAAAACTTAAATATGCATAAGCATATATGTGTGTGTGCATGCGTGTGTGTGTGTGCGCGCGCGTATGTGTGTGTATGTGTATGTGTTGAGAGAATGTAAACACTTATGACACCTAGGTGAGGTTATTTAGGAATTCTTCATATGATTCTTACTTTTTTTTTCTGTGACTTTAAAATTATTGTCAATTTTTAAAATTTAAATAGAGATACTTGGGCTCTCCCCTGGAACATTTTGATTCAGTAAACTTGGGATGAGTCAAGGTGTTTTTATTTATTTATTTTTAATTTATTTCTGAGAGAGAGAGAGAGGCAGTTGAGCAGGGGAGGGGCAGAGAGAGAGGGAGACACAGAATCTGAAACAGGCTCCAGGCTCTGAGCTGGAAGTCAGCACAGAGCCCGATGTGGGGCTCGAACCCACGAACTGTGAGATCATGACCTGAGCCAAAGTCAGATGCTTAACCAACTGAGCCACCCAGGTGCCCCAAGGTGTTTTTATTTTTAACAAGCACCCATGAAATTCTGGCTCAGCTTGCCTAGAAAGGGATTTGGGAAAGAGCATGCACTGAGAGTTGCCTAGAATCACACAGCTATTCAGGGACCAAGCCAAGACCAGACTATATCTTCCCTTCCCATCAAGGCCTCCTTCCACTATATAATATACTTTATTAAATTAAAATTAGGCACACATTTAAGATTATTTCAGCTAATAGTCATCAACAACACATTGCTCTCTCAAGGGTCTCTCCTTAAAAATGGCTCCAGTTGTGGGAATGGTGGGCAGTGAGTACATTCCAAAGGCAGAAGAGGAGGTGAGGAGCTTCTGATTGCCTGAGTCTAGCTCACAGGTCAACCAGCAGTCATGTCCACATAATGACCTTCTCCAACAGTGTGTCAGAGCTCATAGCCACAGACAGCTACCTTATTCACTAAAATGAAAAAAAGACACCAAACCAGGAATCATGGTACCCTCATCCATGTCCATGAGGTCACACTAGCCTGAAACAACAGTTATTTTTCCAGTGATCTGTGGTGTACAGGCTGTCTGCACGTGCTTGTGTGCGTGTGTGCATGTGTGTGTACCAGAAATTCTTACGTCAGAAACATCAGTATGTACTAGGCCTGTACAAAGAAAGAGCACCCTATCAAGCACCTTGTCTTGGACCCCAAATTCTCAGGTTCACATTTCATGAAAGAAAGAAAGAAAGAAAGAAAGAAAGAAAGAAAGAAAGAAAGAAAGAAAAGAAAAGAAAAGAAAGGAAAGGAAAAAAAAGAAAAGAAAAAGAAAAGATTGGAGTCTCATTGACCTCAGGAGGACTCTACCTCCACCTGTATAAAATATGATTCAAACAAAGATCATTAGAATCTTCAATTCTTAGAATGGAGGGCTCTTTCTAAAAGAACCTGGCTTCAAACCTCACCCATTTTTATAAACAGATAGAACTGTTCCAGGAATTGATAAACTTCTCAGTCTTGGTATTGAGTAGAAGGCAAGAGTTCTAATATCAACCTTGCCCAGTATGATCTCAAATGCAATTTCCCAGAAAGAAACATAAACTTGCCATTGACAAACTAATAGGATATTTTCTTCATCCTAAAAAAAAGAGTATGATTGTTTTTGAATCTGGACATCCTCACCAGTCCAGGGTGAGTGATTCAAAATCTGTGAAGTCGATTTATGGTCAGTGATGACAAGTGAAGAAGACAATGGTTATTTGAAGAAGTAGAAAAGAAACAAGTGATTTCCCTCAGGAGCAATGGAGCAAGAGGACATGGTGGGGAGTTGTTATTTCCCCATGATCAGGCACTTTCCTTTCGAGCAGCTTCCCACTGCCTCATCTACAGGAATGAGAGGCACCTGTCATTGGTCTGGGAGATCAAGAAATGGGTGCTTCTGGTGCAGGAGGGAGACAGTGCAGCCACCAGCATGCTTCTCCTGCCTCATTCCACTCCTCCTCTGATCCAAATAACTTTTGATGCAGGGAAAAAACAAGGAAACAGGCCCAGAAACTTGCTGAAGTGACAGAATTATAACTTTAGTTGAGAAAAACCTCAGCTCATCGTGCATGCATCACAGAAAGTGCAGGAACTAAGGACTTGGCAGGAGCCGATGAACAAACACAGCAATTACCCCAGAAGGACTGAGTGAAAGCACCCCAGTCTGGAGTGACCTCCCACTGCACCCAATGAGGACTGAAGACCCTGCATGGACACCTGACCTGACCTTCAGGATCTTGTAGACAACAGTGCAGAGATGGCCACTCTTAGACACACACCCTAAAGCCCTGCATGAAGTCATTGCTATTATTCTTGTTTTCAAAGGGAAAATTCCTTCTCTAGAGTGGGGATCTTTGCCAAATTGCTTAGTTACCAAGTGTGTGTTTGCAGTTGTATTTACAAACTCAGTCCTTCCCTTCCCTTCCCTTCCTTGTTTTAATCACCAGAAACCCTATTGGTTTACTCCCCAGGCCTGGCTTTGAGATCAGGCTGCCAGAGGCACTCCTGAGTAAGATCTGCACCAGAAGAGCTTTTCTTCTCTCACAGGCCACTGTCTCATTCAGCAGGCGAGTTAACTTCTCTCAAACTGGGCTCCATCTCCTCACTCTCTCCATCTCACCAACAAACTCATATTGAGCACCTACTATGTATCAGATGCTCTGTTCTGCATTTAGGGGATACCTACACAACGTGGAGAAGTTCTTGCTACATGAGAGGCTCGGTTCCAGTGACTTGATGTATCTTACTTTACTTAATCCTTACAATTATCCTACAGAGGAGATATTAATACCTTCCATTTTACAGAAGAGCAAATGGAGGCACAGAGCACTTTAGTGACATGAGGACTGTCACGCTGTTACTAAGTGTTGGAGGCAAGGTAGGAATCCTGACTGCGGAGCTCACACTCCCAACCACTGCGCTATGAGACCTCACAGGCCAGTAGTAGAGCACACCTGTAGATCACCAGTGCAGGGTAGTGTGCCAGGTGCAGTCCTAGAGATGGACTCAGGAAACCATGGGGCACAGGGTCGGACTTTACCTGCAATCCATTGAATAATGTTTCCAGTTGGTATCACTAGTCTTTAAGCCTCAGCACCATCATGACAGCATCCCAGACATGTTCCAGGGCTCCAGACTAGCTTATGGAATAAAGTGGTGAGTACATGAGAAATGGCCTCCACTCTGGGTGCTGTGTGGACATCAGTATTCATTTGGATAGCACTTGCTTTCCAAATGAAAGCTGTACCACGCCATTTAGCAGAGATACCTTGAAGGACACAGCCCCAGACACCCCATTGCCCCTGAAGAGATTTCTGGCTCCCTGTTAAGTGGTTATGTGGGATCCTGGGAGTCAGAGAGGGGAGTGGCAGGAGAGTCTGGTGGGGATGCTCAGGGTGGCTGCCCCCCCCAAAAAAAACAAATAATAAAAGGTGGAGAGAAGGGGCACCTGGGTGGCTCAGTCTATTAAGCATCTGACTTCAGCTCAGGTCATGATCTCACAGTTCATGAGTTTGAGCCCTGTGTAGGGCTCTGTACTGACAGCACTGAGTCTGAAACCACTTCCAGTTCTGTGTCTCCCTCTCTCTGCCCCTCCCCTGCTCATGTTCTCTCTCTCTCTCTCTCTCTCTCAAAAATAAATAAACATTTTAAAAAGTTTAAAGGTAGAGAGCAAGTAAAATAAAATTAAAATTAATTCTTAATTTAGCTAAAGGTCAACCCCATCTGTAGTCACCTGAGACTCTTATAATTTTGTTAGCTTATCGTGTTTTAATCTCATTCCATCATTTATTTTCAGACTGTCCACTGGGGGCTGTGCAAATTCTATCTCCAAAGGCAGGGATCACAGAATTTCCAAGTTAAGAAGGATATTTGAGATCATTTGGTATAGCTCTCCCATTTTATGCATGATGACACGAAGGCCCAAGGATGTTTGGTGACAAATTCAAGGTCACTCTTCTACCAAAATAGAGCAGGAATTAAAATACCTCTGCTGTCTTACAGTCTAAACAAACCTCTATTTCCCAAACATTCAGGAATCTATTGCCTAGTGTTATGGCTATTTTTGTAGTAAACATAATATGCCAAGAGACAAATTTCTGAAAATTCTACACTTGGTTCAGTAGTTTTAATCAAAATGTCCCATTCTCTTCTGCCTTCCTAGTAATGGTTTCTTTAGTTGTTTCTGTGACTCTTTTACTCTTAGGTATTTTTTAGTGCCTTTTATTATCATTCTATCATAAAAGAGTCCCATCTATTTCTAAATGCATCTACTGTCATCGACAGTGTCTACTGCCAACCATCCTATGACTGGATAGTCCCACAGCACTACCACTAGACTGTGGCAAGTGTCAAGAGGGCTTGTGGCACCAACTTTTATAGTGATTTGAATAAAGAGCCTAATTGACAGGAGAATAAATTTGATTACACATTCTTCATTAGCCTTCCTTGTTCATTGCTAAGAATAATGTTGAAATAAAATTATCTAGGTTAGGAAGTTGCTTGTGAGTGAATGCTTGGCATCTCCCTTTTGAGGGCTCCTCTCCCAGCATTCACAGATAGTGTATGATCTTCTACCTCACCGACTAATCATGAATAATATGGTAAAGCAAGTGCTGTCCAACTAGAGAGAGATCTGAGGACATGACGACGTAAAGTCTCCCGCTGCCAACAACTCCAAAAGAAGTTATTCCCATTGCTGTGGCTCTTCATTAAGAAGGACAGAAAGAGCCTGTAGCCCGGAGTTCTGAAAGGGAGTTCCAGAAACCTTGTGATTGGATGCAAATGTCTGTGTCTGTCTATTTTTTACTGTTTTTTTTTTTTTTTTGAAAGAGAGATAGAGAAAGTGCAAGCAGGGTAGGGGCAGAGAGAAGGGGAGAGAGAGAATACCAAGCAGGCTCCATGCTGTCAATGAAGAGCCCAATGTGGGGCCCAAGCCCACAAACCATAAGATCATGCATGACCTGAGCTGAAATCAAGAGGTGGCTGCTTGCCCCTCTGGAAAACAGTGTGGAGGTTCTTCAAAAAATTAACAGTAGAACTCCCCTATGACCCAGCAATAGCACTGCTAGGAATTTACCCAAGGGACACAGGAGTGTTGATGCAGAGGGGCACATGTATTCCAATGTTCATAGCAGCACTCTCAACAATAGCCAAAACATGGAAAGGGCCTAAGTGTCCATCAACAGACGAATGGATCAAGAAGATGTGGTTTATCTGTTCGATGGAATACTACATGGCAATGAGAAAGAATGAAATCTGGCCATGGATGGACCTTGAGGGTGTTATGCTGAGTGAAACAAGTCAGGCAAAGAAGGACAAATACCATATGTTTGCACGTATAGGAGGATTATGATGAACTTAACGGAGGACCTTGGGGGAGAAGAAGGGGGAAAATAGTGGGGGAGGGGGAGAGAGGCAAACCATGAGAGACTCTTGAATGCTGAGAACAAATTGAGGACTGATGGGTGTGGGGGGCGATGTGGGAGATGGGCATGGAGGAGGGCACGTGTGGGGATGAGCACCGGGTGTTATATGGAAACCAACTTGACAATAAACTATTTGTAAAAAAAAAAAAAAAGAAAAGAAAAGAAAGAAAAAGAGGCGGCTGCTTAACCAGCTGAGCCACCCAGGCACCCCTGTGTCTGTCTATTTTTAATAAACTTTTCAAAGATATATGTGGCCCCCGAATATTTTTAACTCAACTGTGGGAGAGGATGAGAAACCATGGAAGCAGTTTAAAGGACAAGTGCAGCCCAGTCATGTTTCTTAGATCTCTCCAGTGATAGGGTGGAGAACAGCCCTCAAAGGACAATGGCTGGAGGCAGGAAACTCGTGACAAGGGTAATGAGGGGGTCCAGGCACGGAAAGGCGAGCACCAAGCCTCCCACAGCCTGTAGGGTGGAGAGCAGGGGCAGAACCATGAGATCTGGGGAGCTACATAGAAGAATTTAGAAACTGGATGTGGGATGGGAGAGACAGACAACATCATCCCCGAGATTTCCAGCCTGGGGAAGGCACATGACAGTGTCACCAAATGAAGCAGGATTACAGCAGAAGAAGAAACTGTTTTGAAGTGAAGATGATGAACTCAGCTTTAGATGCTTTGTACTTCACTTTCCTATGGGGAAAGGTGCTCTGAGATGGTTAAAAATGTGTCCAAAGCTTGAGATGGTGGGAGGATCAGGGACATAATCAGAAAATGCCATTAACATTTATTTAGGTACCAGTTAAAATGACAGAAGTAAGATTATCTAGGGAGGAAACAGCAGGAGAATAGAGAGAGATGGGAGACAAAAGCCTGTGACACACAACATTTGAAGAGTAGAGAAAAGAGGGGGCTGTGGAGGAGATGCAGGAGGAAACATCCCAGGAGGCTGAAAGAAGATCATCAGGGTACAAAGGAAGTGTCTCCTGTAAGACAAGAACTGGAAAGAAAATGAAACTATTCATTGGATTTTGTAAATGGAAAGTCACAGGTTAGCTCAGCTGGAATACTTCCACAATCTTGATTCAGATAGAAGAAAAATGGTTCTGGCTTTTCAAATGTGTTAAAGGTAATGAAGAAGAAGCAGTGAGTGTCTTGGTTCCGTGTGGGTGGCTATAACCAAATACCACAGACAGGGGACTTATAAATAAATTTCCTTCTCATAGCTCTGGAGGCTAGAAGTCCAAGATCAAGACAAAGATAGGTCTGGTGTCTGTAGAACCCACTTCAGGACTACAGATGGCCAACTTCTTGCAGCACGTCCGCACGGTAGAAGCAGGAGGAGGCTCTGGGGACTCTTTTCTAAAGATACTAATCCTGTTCCTGAGGCTCTGCTCTCACAACCTGAGCACCTCCAAAGCCCATCCTCCTAATACCCTCGCACTGGGGGTTGGGTTTCAACCCATGAACCGAGGAGACACAAACATTCAGATCACAGCAGTGAGTGCAAATTACCATGCAGAGAATGTGAGGTAAAAAAGAGAGAGGGAGAGTGGTAGCTAGAGATTGAGCCAGGGAGACATTCTGGGTCTGTGCTCCCCACAGAGACCAGAGTGTGTTTGTACCTGAGGGGGCTGGTGAGTAGACAGGGGTGTGCAAATGTAGGAAAGAGGATGAAGCCTGAAGACAGGCCTCTGAGGAGACAGTGACATTTGTAGTATAGGTCCATTTCCTTTTTCTTTGTTCTTTTATATGTATTTAAAGTATACAATTTGATTTGATTGATGTATACATTGTACAGAAATCAATCACTACAACTAACCTAATTAACACATCCATCACCACATGTGTGCACGTGTGTGTGTGTGTGTGTGTGTGTGTGTGTGTGCAGTGAGAATACTTAGGATCTACCCTCTCAGAAAACTTCAAGTGTACAGGGCACTACAGTAACCTACCATCACCATGCTGCACACTAGTCTCAAGAAGATAGTTGTGCTGTGTAACTAAAACTTGATACCCCTTGGACCAACATTTCCCATTTCCTCCTCATGCGAGTCCAGGTAACCACCACTCTACTCTCTACTTCTATAAGTTCGGCCTTTTCATATTCCACATGTAAGTGAGATCATACAGTACTTGTCTTTCTGTGTCTGGCTTATCTCACTTAGCATAATATCCTACAAGTCTATCCTGTTGTCACAAATAGCAAGATTTATGCCTTTTTTCAGGCTGAATAAAGACATATGTACATACCACACCTTCTTTATCCATTCATCTGTCAGCGGACACTTGGGTTGTTTCCATACCTTGGCTTTTGTGAATACCACTGAAATGAACATGGGAGGGCAGTATCTCTTTGAGATCCTGATCAATTCTTTTGGACAGATACCCCAAAGTAAAATAATTGGACCAGATAGTAGTTCTGTTTTTTAATTTTTTGAAGAATTTCCATATTTTTTCCATAGTGGCTGTACCAACTTACATTCTCACCAAGAATGTGCAAAATTTCCTACAAAGCAATTTCCCTGATGAACATGGATGCAAAAATTCTCAACAAGATACTAGCCAGCTGGATCCAACAATACATTAAGAGAATTATTCACCACAATCACATGGGATTTATACCTGGGATGCAGGACTGGTTCAATATTCACAAGTCAACCAATGTGATACATCACATTCATAAAAGAAAGAATAAGAACCACATGATCCTCTCAATAGATGCAAAGAAAGCACTTGACAAAATACAGCATCCTTTCTTGATAAAAAAACCCTCAAGAAAGTAGGGATAGACGTATCATAGCTCAAGCTCATAAAAGCCATATATGAGAGACCTAATGCTAAGATAATCCTCAAAGGGATTTAGCACAGTCCCAGGATATAAAATCAGTGTACAGAAATTGGTTGTATTTCCATACACCAATAATGAAGCAGCAGACAGAGAAATCAAGGAATCGATCCCATTTACAATTGCACTAAAAACCATAAAATACCTAGCAATAAACCTAACCAAAGAGGTGAAAAATCCATACACTGAAAATTATAGAAAACTTATTAAAGAAATTGAAGAAAACACAAAGATATGGAAAAATATTCTATGCTTGGGGTTTGGAAGAACAAATATTGTTAAATGTCAACACTGCCCAACGCAATTTACATGTTCAGTGCATTCCCTGTCAAAATAACACTAGCATTCTTCACATAGCTAAAACAAACAATCCAAAAATTTGCATGGAACCAGAAAAGACCCCAAATAGCCAAAGCAATCCTGAAAAAGAAAACCAAAGCTGGAGGCATCACAATTCCAGACTTCAAGATGTATTGCAAAGCTGTAATCATCAAGACAGTATGGTACTGGAACAAAAACAGACACATAGATCAATGGAACAGAATAGAGAACCCAGACATGGACCCACAAACATATGGCCAACAAATCTTCAACAAAGAAGGAAAGAATCTCCAATTGAATAAAGACGTTCTCTTCAACAAATGGTGTTGGGAAAACTGGACAGCAACATGCAGAAGAACGAGCCTGGACCACTTTCTTAAACCAGACACAAAAATAAACTCAAAATGGAGGAAAGACATAAACATAAGACAGGAAGCCACCAAAATCCTAGAGGAGAAGGTAGGCAAAAACTTCTTTGACCTCAGCTGAAGCAACTTCTTTTATATCTCCAAAGACAAGGGAAACAAAAGCAAAAAATGAACTCTTGGGACCTCATTAAGATAAAAAGCTTTTGCACAGCAAAGGAAACAATCAGCAAAATTAAAAGGCAACCAACGGAATGGGAGAAGATATTTGCAAATGACATATCAAATAAATGGTTAGTATCCAAAGTCTATAAAGATTTTAGCAAACTCAACACCCAAAAAACAAATAATCCAGTGAAGAAATGGGCAAAAGACATGAATAGACACTTCCAAAGATGACATCTTTGGAAGTCACTTGAAAAGATGTTCAACATCACTCATCATCAGGGAAATACAAATCAAAACTACAGAGAGATGCCACTTCACACCTGTCAGAATGGCTAAAATGAACAACTCAGGCAACAACGGGTGTTGGCCAGGATGCAGAGAAAGAGGAACCCTTTTGCACTGCTGGTGGGAATGCAAACTGGTGCAGCCACTCTGGAAAACAGTACGGAGGTTCCTCCAAAAAATTAAAAATAGAACTACCCTACGACCCAGCAATTGCATTGCTAGGTATTTATCCAAGGGATAGAGGTGTGCTGTTTTGAAGGGGCACATACACTCCAATGTTTATGGCAGCACTACCAACAATAGCCAAAGTATGCAAAGAGCCCAAATGTCCATTGATGGATGAAAGGATAAAGATGCGGTTATATATACAATAGAGTATTACTCAGCAATAAAAAATAATGAAATCTTGCCATTTACAACAACATGGATGGAACTACAGTGTATTACGCTAAGCAAAATTAGAAACAGAAAAAAATTGTCAGAAAAAAACAATTATCATATGACTTCATTCATATGTGGAATTTAAGATACAAAAGAGATGAATATAAAGGAAGGGAAGCAAAAATAAAAACAGAGAAGGGGACGAAACATAAGAGACTCTTAAATACAGAGAACAAACTGAGGGTTGCTGGAGGGGTTTAGGATGAGGGGATGGTCACGCCAGTCAGAGTGGCTAAAATGAGCAAATCAGAGAACTCTAGATGCTGGCGAGGATGTGGAGAAACGGGCACCCTCCTGCACTGTTGGTGGGAATGTAAACTGGTACAGCCCCTCTGGAAAACAGTGTGGAGGTTCCTCAGGAAACTAACAATAGAACTCCCTTATGACCCAGCAATAGCACT